>NC_133315.1:2793215-2877936 GCF_012295235.1 Primulina huaijiensis
AAAAAAATGTTTTTAAAATTAAAGTTTCTATTATTATATATTTTGTTATCAATTTTCAATTGCGTTCTAAACATAATACAAAATATGATTATATTAACATTATTCTATTACGAAATCATCATATATAATATATTATTTGTTATACTGTTTGTTCTTTTCAACCTATTAATTAATTTCTAATTGTATATGATGAAATTACATACATAAAAAACAATTTTTTCTCTTTTCTACATATTAATTAATTTAGCATTATATATGATGAATTTATATATATATAAGCTATTTTTCACATTTCAAAATAACAAAATTTTTATTTAATATTACTCACTTAATAAATTAACTAAGTTATGTTTACCAATTCATTGTGCATTATTATTATGATTGCAATTTAATGAAGCATAGGTGAGGACATATAGTGGTCACCCTAACAATTAATATTTGTGTTTAAATTATTATTAGTAATTAAAACTACTTTGTGTTCGATGAAATTATTTGATTAGTGAGAATAAATTCGATTTAGAAAAATGATTTCTAGAATGTAAAATAACAACTATATCATATTTGTTAGGTGCAATAATTGTTTATGTAAGGTATAACAATCGAAATGTGACGTTTGAATTGTTTTACGATTTTAAAAAATTTTAGTTAATGTTGCATCGTTACCCTGGTTATAACCTTTGGTAAAAGGGCAAATGCATGATCCTACAATTGGTATATATAAGAGTCAAAGTCATGAGATCAATTCTCATATATTGCAATTAGTGTAATTATTGATATTGTTGGAGTGCAATAATTGTCCTTGTTGGATACATCGATCGAATCATGATAATTGAGCTACTATACAGTTTAAAATATTTGAGTTGATGTGTAATATCTATTCTAAAAAAGGAAAAAGTTAAACAAAATTCGCAAGGAGTTAAAAGTTAGCAAAAACACAATTGATATTTAACTTAATAACAAGTTTAGGGGTTTTATTTTAACATCATTATGATAATTTAGTTAATTAAGAGAATTTTATTTGACAGTCACTATATGCACTCCATTTAAATACATTGTGATTTTGATTTTAGAAAAATTTAATGTTCTCTTAATTTTATTTTTATTGTTTTCCATTGTGAATGATATTTGGATGAAAATTATCTTCGTTAATTTGAGAGAGCTGTCATTATGTTATAATCATGCAAATTGAAAAATGTTATATAAATAAGTGAATATATTTGATTTTTCATTATGATGTATTTTTATTTATTGTGTTTTGATATATTTAGATCAATAAATACTCATAAACAAGATGTTATTTAAACGATTTTAAAAATTATTTAAATCTTGTTAGTATATATTTCATTATTAATCACCCACGTGCATCGCACGTGATCATTCCTAGATATATATATATATATATGAACAAACTGTGATAACAAATTTTGATAAACATGCAGGGGTAGATTAGGGGGCATTTACTTTTCTAGCCTTGATCAATTTTTCATTTTGAAAAATGACTCACTCTTGTGTGTTTCAATACAATAGGGGAATGTCATTCGTCTAATTGTCTTCGAAAAAGGTTGATTGAGTCTAGATAAAAAAAATATCCCATAAATTAGAGACAAATCACACAGATTATTGCCAATCTCTAATTTATCATCAGCACTATTGGCAATAACTCTAATAAGTGTGATTCATTAATAGCATGTATCAAATAGATCGGCAGTCTGCTAACAACATGAACTCTTGCTTGCATATATAAGCATTTACGTAAAGTGAATTTTTAACCAAGTAGCAAGCATTTGATTTTACATGCCATGAAGAACTAACATGAGATCTCAGAGATTTAGGTGTCCAAATAATTGCACTGCCATCACGCGAACAAGTAACAATGTTGTTATGCCCAAACCTGAGATTGTCAAAAAGCATGAACCATTAACAGATTATAACACAAACGGCTTGGCTAGGCTAGTGTCTTAAAGCTGAACTGAGTGAAGCAAAATATTCACATTCGATTGACAGTAGTTAAGTAATGCACATTCTTGAAGGAACAACAGACCAGGAATTTTTAAATTTTGAGATGCTATCCTCGCTGAAGGAATCAGATGATGATGGACGTGAAGCCACAGCACAGCCACTGCACAAAAGTATCAGATTAGAACATGACAAATTTTTCAAGGTATGAAGTGAATTACATACTGACCTGAACTGAACATAATTGACATCATTCTCATGGCCAGCTAGAATATCGATTTCATGGCTTGGTTGTTCAGGATCAGCTGTACTAGGTTTGCAAGCATTCCACACCTGCAAACAAATAATGATTTCTTTGATGCTCACCAATAGGAAAGAATTACACATAGAACAATTTAAGAAGCATGAATCACCAAATTGGTGCAAGCTTTCTATGAGCAGAAAAATTGCAATACATTTCCAAAATAACATGGTTCAAACGAACACAAGGAACTAATACCATACATAAGAACTTTTATTTGGTATGATAATGACCTAATTAATAAAATAATAGTCATAAAGGTGCTGCGAAAGCTTTCCCCACAATGGGTCTTACCCACCTCAACTACGAATTCCGCTCAGGAACAAGAGGCCTAGATTAAAAAAGACTATTGGTTTCATAGTAGTGCTTACTAGTTAGAAATTCCAATGTTTTACCAAGAAGGAATAAAAGCGAGAACTTGTCATCCTGTTTATTATTTAACACCAACGTGTAGTTTGTAGTCCATGCATAAAGCCTAAACAACTGCGTAAATATTCATACCCTAGCAAAAGTATCAGAACTCCCAGTAGCAAAAACTGTTCCATTAGCATTATATGCACAACATAATATTTGATGGCATGGAAAAGTAGTGTTCGATGATGTACTAGCTGTAGCTGAAGGTAAACCACTGTTCTTTCCTGCATCAACATAGACATATCAAAGTCCCCAATAAATGAAAGCAACCATAGCAGGCTAGACAATCGTAAGACAACACTTTACCAGCAGTAGCATCAGCTGGCTTTGGCAGGTAAACACGAGGACTGCATTGAGAGTATCTAGCATCCCAGATCCGGCAAGTCCCATCATCAGATGACCTATTGATGTGAAAACATATTTATGCAAAAAAGTTAACCTTCAATACTAGCTCCAAGGAACAACAAGAACTATCCACGGAAAATAGTTAAGTCCTGAAAGAGACTAGCAGTCGGCATTCAAGGAATATGATGCCATACGCAATCAAAATTCCCAGTGTCATAAAACTACTATATTATAAACACCCAGCTTAACCACCAAAAACTTAAATAATACTCTATGAGAATAGGTAATAGCAGTTTATGAATTTCAAAAAAGTTTCTAAACATAAGAATATTTGAATCACTATAATAATGAAAAAGTAAGAGCAAGCCTGGAGCAAAGGAATAAAAGGACGGGAATGGCTGATGGTCAAATTTTGTTACAGTAGCATCCTACAATGTTGCAAAAGTCCAAATGTACAGACAAACCACCCGCTGCATCACAAATACGACTAGTCACTAGTCGTAAGGGAAAATACGAAAATTCAGATCATTTTATAGAAACCTTTGACCTCCCACTCTCTGTCTTGCGGTAATAAGTCATTTGGCATCAGTTAGTACAAATCATTTCTTTTGCATAAGAAAACATTTAAACACAACAATTGCAAATCAATGCCTCTTATATTAGTGTTCCACAGCTCTAACCAACATTCCGCAAGCCACAAAAGTGTATATTCTTCAGATATTTCAAGAAACCTTAGAGGAAGCACAGAATCAAACTAACAATATATACGAAACATTGATCAAAGTCAAATATGAGGCTCACGATAAGAGCTGGAAGGGAGTGCTAGTCCTGGGACTAAAGGCAATGGCAGTAACAGCTCCAGTGTGTCCACGAAGTACTGAAATGGGCATCCCATCAGGCAAGCGCCACTGTAAGAGATTACCATTTAGTTACTGAAATTCCAAAAAAGCTAATTTTCATGTTTGTGGGCAAGAGAATCTCACAACACGAATACTGTAGTCATTTGATGCAGAGGCCACTAAAGCATTGTTCGAACTAACAGATAGATCCGTGATGTCACCCTTGTAAAAATTAAAAGGAGCTAAAACAATAAGCCCTTGAGAAGGAGAACAAGCATTTTCCAGAACATAAGACAAATGTTAAATCCACACAATAAAACTCACTTCATGTCCGCGGCAGCTAGCAAGACATAATGCAGTTTCCATTGACCAAATCTTAACCAAACGATCATCCGATCCAGTAATCACGTAGCGACCAGATCGATCAAAAATTGCTACAAAGTCAAAAGAAAGTGTGCAGCTAACCATTATACAAGCAGTAATTAAAGTAGAAGAATGTACCATGGTGTAATATAGAGCAAACTAGGGGTGCAAGTGAGTCAAGCCACTCGTGAGTAGCTCGTGATCAACTCGGTCAAAACTCGACTCGAGCTTGATTAACAGAGATCGAGTTGAGATCCACTTATTTGTAATCAAATATCTAGCGAGCTACTTGAGTACTAACTACATATGTATATATTATGTAGAAGTATGAAAAATAAGGAATATTTTTGTTAATATATACCCAACTCTGAGCTTGAGTCCGAGCTTAAGATCTATATTCTAGAATTCAGACTTTTTAGATTTTCGAGCTTGAATAACTTGAAATATACACGAACCGAGCTCTTGCTTGAAATGGATTACTAGATCGAGTCCGAGCTCGAGTAGACAAAAATTAAATTGAGTCGAACTCGAGTAGTATGACACTCAGACTCGACTCAGGCTCGTGTGCACTCATAGAGCAGACTAGATGGCACAACCGACAAAATTTTAGGACTACGGGAGGACGATATATACCTAACAGATGCTCGTTCTATTACTAGAAGATGTATGCCAATTGACATTGAATTTCTTAGACTACATCAAATGCATGGATTCATAGAAATTTAAGCCTTTCAAATTCTGGATTTTTTACTTGTCTTCATTATATCATACCACAATAGACAGCATCCCTATGTCCTCTTAGCTTCTTTATATTTTGCATCTTTTGCACCATAGTTGATGGCTTTGCGATGGCATAGCATGCAAAACGAATGGATGGAGCTCTATGGTGTTTTGAAAAGCCACCTCCAAGTTCTCTTAAACTTAACCCTCGAACCTGATCAGCTAGCAAATGAGGCCAGCGGAAGTAAGATGGTAAATTCCTCACTTGCTTGTTTACTTTATTTTTGTCACCTGTGTGTCATAATATACAACAGCTTAGCTATAGATCTTGGGTTTTTGGATACACAACTTGCGAAAAATTCAAACAAAACAAAGAGTTTCGTGACTTGTTGAAAAATTCAAACAAAACAAAGAGTTTCGTGACTTGTTGCTAGTGGCTGAAGGGACTGAAATCAGATAAAATTGCAACTTCAGATTTTATCATATAACTTTATACCGTATCTGCCAAAACATTCTCATCTCTGCCCAGGCAGGGCGGAAGATAAACAACTATTCAAATTACTGGTTATGAGATTCGAGATTTTAGTAGACAACTTACTTTCATACAGTCATTTCATATAGTATCTCAATACTTGTCACTGTGACCAGACATAAAAGCCATATTTTTTAAAACAAAATCTAATGAATGGAAAAATAAATATAATATAGCATATGAAAACTCATACATGGCAGCAAAGAAAAGGAACCAGTTCCAAGTAGCGTAGGAACATCAGTGGCACTTGGAGCTGTTCTTCCAACCACACACCGTAATGGAAGGCATTGAGTCAGCATGACCTGTTTAAAAAGCTTCACCAAGTGATCCTTTTCAACATGAGAGTACCTGATCAAATTAGAATGCAGTCACATTCAATTCAATGAAACTTGTTGCAAGAGGAAACAAAATCCATTGCCCATTTGACATAATATTTCACAACTAAAAGTAAAATAGCCAGAGCTGAAACCAATTTGGTCAAAGACAGACTTTGGAAGACCCTCCCACTTTTGATAACTATAGCCTTCAGTAACCCCAAAATGAACAAACATACAGTGAGATAAACACCCCTAAAATAAATGTGTCAGGAATCAGGAAAAGGAAACCTTAAGACACTTTCTTATGAAACATGGGGAACATTTTCTTTTACCAACAGTAAAGAACAACCAATTCACAGTCAGATGGAAAAGAAAAGCACAATGCAGCCCTGAACCCTAAGCATTAAAATTTCAATCTTCAGTTCTGATACTCACACGAAAGTAACAAACTTATACCTTCCAACCAAATTGTCATAATTTAGAGGCACAGAGTTTCCAACATTGCTTTCATCCCCAACTACAGCACCACTTCTTGAAAACAAAGCATGATATCTTCTAGGTAAGAGATCATGTTCCAAAAGTTCATCCCAAAGTTTCCCAAAAGTGTTTTGGCATGGCCCAGCTGATAGAAAATGCATAATCAGAAAGTAAATTTCTCGAAGGTCGACATCTACATCAACGGCACCAGCATGATCTGCAGGCTCCTCGCAAACTTCCATCGGAGACTTTGCATGAACCTTGTTGATGAAATTTATTGTACCCACATTCACAGAAGGCATATCACTAAACGAGGAACACTTCCTAAAGTCCATAATTTGTGTACAATCTGAAACAGTAGAAACAGTTAGAAAAAGGAAGTGTTCCGGCTTATCGCAACAAAATGGAAGAAATGGCATTATAGCCATGATCCATTTCATAAGAAATTAAAAAGTTAAGCTCGAAAAAGCCACATAATCAGAGGAAAATATCCATTTTATTACAGACATTTACATTCATGAACAGAATTCAAGTCCTCGTTTTGGAAAAACTCAAGTTCTACTGAGAAAGTGCATTGCACAAAGGCAAATATTCCATGTTCTAAGGCAAAGACTGAGTATGCCTAGAATGAGCACGGACGTATTCATACTTGATGCAGAATCATTCATCATAGAACACAAAAAAGGGCTTAAATACACATAAATAGAGCGCAATACAAAGTTATTTCAAGTATAATCATAAAAATAAATTAGTGCCTTTCAACTTCATGAGATCAACTAAGATCCGTAACTCGTCATATAAAAATACAAGCTTAAAAAATACATGTGGATAATGCTAAAGCAGGCAGTCAAAACGTGTTAGCTGTGTGCCGTAGCAAAAATTATCAACATAACAACTAATAAGTCCAACCAGAAAACCCAGCAAAAGATAGTTCACGCCAAGTAACATAAAAAAGTTGTAAGCCCGCTGAGTTAATTTGTTACATTTCAGGGTCCACTAAATGTAAAAAATCACGTTAGCGTATAAGTTTAATTCCTCCACAGCTTTCGCGTCATAGAATCCGTATCCAGTATGCCTACAATGGGTTCACTTTCATAACTAAAATGAGCACCCCAGACTGTATAATTCATCAATTTAATCCAACAATGACCGGAGTTCAATCACGATAAGTATATTTACAGTGCTAGCTCAACAAAAGGAAACAATATAAAATAGAGATCTAAACGAAAAAGAAACGACCCCCAAGCTTCCATTAAATTCCCATAGAACGGGCAATAAACCAAAATTATAAACGAACTGGGTCTTACAAACCAATATAAATAAGTTGCTTACGGGTAAAGATTCGATCTTTTCTTCAGGTTCCACCGCAAAAAATGCACCAAACACCTCAAACTTCGACGAAGCGAGAGAAGAATCGTTGGTAGATTATTTTTTTACCAAAATCGCAGCTGAAAATGGAGGGAATAATATCTTTCAAGGCAAAACGGGCCTCAGGTTTTGCTCCCCGAAATAGTGCGAGAGAGAATATATATATATATATATATATTCTACAAAAACAAGAAATTTGACATTGAAAATTTGAGTGCCCGTTGATTTACACAGTTTTTCGTAATCAAGAATTGACTCTACACGAAAGTGGCGAACAATATAATTTCAATGTTAAAATACCAAAATATTCATCACAAAAACTTTCTAATTATAGAAATAGACTTCATAAACTAACTCTTTCAAATTTTAAATTCAATAAATCCAAAAAAAAAAATTGTATTTAAAAAAAATTTAAGATTTTATTGGTATGGATATTAATGAATTATTAATTAAGAGTTAACATTACTTCAAAGAAAATTATTTAAATGGGAATAGTTGAATAGAAGGTTGTTCAACCAAATAAATTTTTTTAACAAGATTCTTATAGTTCGAAATAATTTTGTATCAAATTTAAAAATTTTGAGTTTCTAATATCAAAATAAGTAGAATGGGTGATTAAAATTAAATTTTTATTACAAAAATATTTTTATATAAAACTTTTTAAAGTGAATTAATAATAATTTCTGTTAAATAAAACTTTTATCCGCAAAATACATATTAACAATACAATATACTCTTAGTCAACATTTTACTCAAATAAGTTGTTCGCATTCGGAGTTGTGCATATCATCATGTGGGTCTTATGTAGAGTCCACATGATCCAACTGTCGTATTGTGTAAAGTAGAGGATCCAAGATCCTCGATTAAGGGTATTTCAAGGGGGAAATATTTGATTTGGCCTAATGAATTTTTGCTTGGTACTAAATTTGGAAGGGTGGTATTGGGATACAAATTTATTCTTAATTAAGATAATGAACTATCTTGATCCATTTAGAACAATGGGAGTTTAAATCACATCCCCAATTTGTTTTCAGTATACCATAAAGTCCAGAGATTAAATCCTTCTAAAACTTGAGAGATCAAGTGTTGAAAAAGAATCCCTTTATCCTGAACACTTATATTGATGACTTGACAGAAAAGTTGGCTATAATATAATATCAACAACATTGAATATTTATGTTTTGTGTCCAGTTTTCAGTTATACATGTTTTCTTCTTTACTTGAGACAATAAAGTTCAAAATAAAATAACTATGATGCAATGAGTAGTTGTACATCACATAGTTTGTCACTTTGGTTCCTCCATATCATTCAACGGCCCTTTGGATTGACAATCTGTGAGAAAACATTGTCAGTATTGTCGATGTCGTCTCCAAGGCTTAAGGTATTCCGGTGCATGGCGATGAGGCTGTTGTGATCAATTCCTTCTTCCACGTTGTCTAGATCCACACTACCTGTTGGGGCAGCAGTGTTTCTTCCGCCGTCGGGATTTTCTTGCAACTGAAGTGCGAACTCTAGGTTCCACAGCACGTCACCCATCGAAGGGCGCTCGACTCCATGATCAGACAAGCATTTCTCCGCAGTATCCACGAATTTCTTCAAGCCTTCCGGAGTGATCTTTCCCTTGAGTTGAGGATCGATGATTTCTTCAATGGTCTTGTTCTTTGCGCATCGTTGAGCCCAATCAGCCAGGCTGACTTGCTCTTTTGGAAGGTTTGGGTTCAGAGCTGGCCTGCCGCATAGTACCTCAAAAAGAACTACTCCGAATGAATATACGTCAGACTTCTCTGTCAATTGCTGTCTTCGGAAATATTCAGGATCCAGATAGCCGAAGCTTCCTTTCACCACAGTACTGACATGGCCTTTGTTCATGTTAGGCCCTGTTTTCGACAGCCCGAAATCTGAAACCTTGGCGACCCATTTCTCGTCCAGGAGAATGTTTGTCGTTTTGACATCCCTGTGAATGATAGTGTACTTGGCTCCCGTATGCAAGTAGTGGAGCCCTCGGGCAGCCCCAATGCATATCTCCAGCCTCTGTTTCCATGTGAGGGTGATTTTGTTTCCTTTGTAAAGATGCTCCCTCAGCGTTCCGTGCCCCATGTAATCATAAACCAAGATCATTTCTCCATTGTCTTCACAGAAGCCAATCAGTGAGACCAAATGCCTGTGTCTCAGCCTCGAAAGCATCTCGATTTCCGTTTGGAATTCATTCACTCCTTGCTCGGAAGATGGATTCGATCTCTTAACGGCCACTTTGTTTTCCCCATCGATGATACCTTTGTACACCTTGCCAAACCCACCAACTCCTATGACGTTGGACTCGTCAAAATTTTTGGTGGCATTTTTAATCTCTGTGAGGGTGAAGTAGCGACAATTGCAAGCTGCGTCTGAAGAAATGGCAGTGCCGCCTTGACTTCTGCCTGACGTGGAAGTTTTGGCTGTCGTGGAATTGGAATTCCAAGAAATTGGCAGCCAACTCGAACCTGTATCGACTCCATGGACCCTCTTCTTCCTCTTGTAGGCCACTAGAAATACAGCTGCGGCCACCCCAAATGCTGCGGCTCCTCCTGCAGCTCCAGTAATCAGAACTGTGAAACTACTCGACTTATCTGACGATTCATAACTCTTAGGTGCTAATAGAGCTTCCTGATAACTCTTCATCATGTCCGAAATGGTGGGGTTGGGACCTGCTAGATTTGACTTCGCGTTATCACTGAGCTTGAATATCTCCAATCCATTGAGAAGCACATCAGCAAATTCAGCTTTAGTTTTGTCAGACGGATGAAGGGTCACCCAAAGTTGTGGATCGCCGCTTTTATTGTTCACTTGAACGACATAATCTCTTATGGTTGGAGCTGCCGTAGAATGGGTCCAGGCATATATATCTACCTCAGATGTCGCAGTTTTGTTGTTTATGAAAATATCAAAAACTCTTTGGTTGGGTTTAGTCATCTCAGAATCACACCAATGGAATCTGATGAGGTACATAAAATTGGGATCTACCTGGAAAATCCATGTCAAATTAGAATTTTTGTTTACATCCACAAAGGCACCCATGGATCTGTAACTCTCGTACACATCTAATGGTGCCATATAAGATGGCAAACCTTTGTAACTAATTGTAGTATTTGCCGTCAAGGCAACTCCTCGCCCAGCACCATAAATATAGAGGCTATCATCATACCAACTCCGCAAAAGGCCATCAGAATCATTTGTTGGAGGGATGTATTGCCCGCCCACATTCAACCTGAACGTTGTCTCCATGCTTGTGGTGCCAATGGGTACCGTTGTTGCAGATTCAAAATCGTTTCCCGATCCAACCGAACCCGCTAGTATCGGGTCCTGATCGAATAAATTGGGTGAAGAAATCACCTCAATGCCATTGACGAATGCAAAAGCCTGGGGCTGGGTATCAGATGGCTTGAATGTGACCTTAAGTGTGGGAGATGCTGACGGGGCAAGATAATATTCTTTGATGAAATAAGCTTGAGAAAGAGCCTCGGCAGCTAAAGAAGCACTGAAATTGTTCAGCAGGGTGACCCCTTCAGCTAGAACGGAGAAATATGAATTTGAAATGTTGAAATTTGGGTAGGATGATGGGTAAAAATGGAGGCGAAGTAAGGTGCGAGAGGTTGAGTTCTGGAGGGGAAACTGATATGATGCTTCGGATTGGAAAATTCTAGCGGTCATGTATGGAACCTGAGAAGATAATGAAGGGTCCTGGATTTCAGCATTGCTAGCGACAGATTTGTCCCCTGGCAAGAGGTATTTGGCGTCCGGATCCCAAGCCCGGCCATCTGAGTCGTTCCCGACATTCAAAGAGCCGCAGTCCAAGACTAATGCAGGAGGACCTTTGCTTGCAACATAGATTACATTCAGAAGAAAAGACAGACTGAGAACAGAGACAAGTATGTGAAAATTCACTATCATGGCTGCATGAAGAAATCTGGCGTACAGGAAAATAGAGTTTCCGCAGGAACAAAAACAGGGGACGATGCTTTCCTGCACGCCTGGAAAATTTTTTTTATTATTAACCTTTTCTTTTTCTCGTTGAGAATTACGGTTTTGAGCTAAGCCATTTCTTGGCGTGCATGGAGGGAGATTCTGAGGATTTCCAGCGACCTCAAATATAGGGAAAACGCTAGAAAAATTAGACTTGTGGAGACAAATTTAATTTTCTATGTATTTTTTGTGCACGTGGTTTTGTGAATATTGTGTGTTTCTGTCTTAGGTTGATTGAGATTCCGTGGCAGGTGAGGTGGGAAACTCCGAAAGAAAACGGAGGGAGGGGAGTGAAGGTCTGAGGTTAGTTATGAAATTATTGGGAATCCATTAAAAGCCATATGAACCAACCATTTACTGTATATTTTGACTAAATATTTAATGGGAATTCAAATTTATAGTAAATTTGACTCATAAATATAGTAAGAATGGGACTCACGATCTATCACACATCTTATTATCCATTAATTCAAATATAATATGTTTATATAGACAGATATAAATACAAGGCAAAGATCAGATCTATTTCTGAATTTTTGTCTGTCTTCAAATTTTTCAATTGGTTTTTCCTGACAAAATTAACTTTTCAAAATCTAAGATAAGATTATCCATTATCAAAATAAGAGCATTGGTTGAATCTGAACTTTTTTAACAAACACTTCTACAGCAGCACGTAGGTCCACCATATATCCATATCAAGGTCACACTATTTAAAAAATACAAATTGATTCATATGCCTAATGACTAATGTAACTTATAAAACTAGAAAACCCTATTTCATCCATAAAAATTTACAGAACAATCTTGGTTGTATCCAATATTATCAAGATTCGAACGGTAACCATATCAGATACCAAAACCATGTTTCTTAAATATTATTTTCAGATAATCCTACATCCATATCCGACCACATATGTACGGATCATATCCGGCACGATGTATAATCATTTTCCAGAATATAGAAGCATGTACACTAGCATTGCATGAATGGCAAGCATTATATTTAGGTAAATTATTCATACATAGTATTTGTTACCATTGTCACGAGGGAGTAGATGTCAAATATATATATACATATGCACATTTTGTCCGCCACATCACAAAATAAGAAAAAAGAGAATAATTAATTAGGATCACCGCCGAAGGTTTTCTCGCTGCTGTAGCACATGTACAAGAACCCATCTTCATCCTTGGCTGCATCATACAATGACTCCATCAAGCTTGCTGCACAAGAAAACAGCCAACTTTCATACTAGCACAAATTAGGAATTTAACTCTAATTACACACAGAGATGTGGTTGTGAAAAATTTTCAATTTACATGTTTGCGGCAATGTATTCTGCACAAAGACAAAAAGAGCTTTGCCAGGAGCCAGATGAAGCCTGCCACTCAGAATGTGAATGAATTGGCCAACAGACATGTCCCGAGGTACCAGGAATCTGCTTGCAAAAGAACTCCTCTTGTGACCACCTTATCTCAATAAAAGTAAAAGATATATTTTTTTGGTACTCTTATTCAAAACCTCAGAATTATATTAAGTAGCTTGTAGGGTTGACAATTGTTATCCAGTGGGAAGTATTATGGAGTTTTCTAAGATAAAACTTTTGGAATAGTATGAGAAAGGCAATGAACAAGTCACTTTCTCAATCAAAGAGAAAACTTGCCAAAAAAAAATTGTATATTATCATATAAAAACATGGAATAGCAAGAACTAGTTTCTTCTATTACAGGAAATTGATGCTCGTGGTAGGTTCAGGACAAACCAATGAGTTTGAAATGGGACAGAGTAGCTCCAGGTAGCAAGATCGCTAATACATAGGACAGAAAAGTATGTATGCTAACAAGGATGAAGTGATGACCCCGAGATTAGTGAGGCAAAATTTTTAACCACTCCTTTCGATATGAACGGGGTGCAAAAATACTCAGCGAGAGTGAGTGTCAGTGTGTCACTGCATACCAGTACAAGCATGACACAGCAAATCAACCTATAAAGTTTTCATCATCTATTTGATCAGTTGACTGAAAAGTTAAAACACATATAGACAGATATATGAACGAATAATGACAATATCTATCTGTCACTGCCATATGATTGAGTCCACTAAAACATGCATTATCTTCGTGTATGTAGTAATAAAATTAAGAATGAGACTAAAAGGATATCTATGTTAAACAATAAGGGAAAAAATACAACACGAGTTGATAATTGGAAAAGAAAGAAAAGACTTACTTCTTCTTCTCCATCTCAGGGAGGTCAGTTTTCTCATACCTTTCAACGACCACCTGCAACAATCCCCATGAGTAACTCACAGCAGAAACACATGCACAACTAGACTTAAAGTAATAGAAACAGACTATCAGTAGCTACAGACATAAGATTATCCATCATTCAGGTTTACGCCCTTGCTTTAAGCTTTATTATGCCATCTTGAAAGATGAAATGTATTTTTACATAGTTATAAACAAGCACAGCAACAGGCAATTTTGTTTGTCAAAAGAATCTTGAGCATATTCAACAGTTATTTGTTCAAAAAATTTACAGAATTCTGAACATAAGATACGATGAAAATGCTTGCTAACCACCCAAAACTAATTCATATAAAATTTTCAGCTTTGTAATTAATCTCGATGTCAAGACAAAGTTCATTAGAGTGATTCAAACAAGTTAATCAAGGCCACCCAAACCACCAACTTAACAAAAACAACACTGCCACTTAGTCTCCCATCTGCCTCCCTGCCTCCAGGATATATATCACACACCTCATCACACAATCAGTAACCAACAGTTGTTTCCATCTCGAGTACACCCACTCCCAGTTGGCTTATTCACCACTCCTAGAATCATCCTTTGAAGACCTTTATCAGCTCTAACTTCTAAGTAGCATGAAATCATCAAAACTAACTTATTCTCCATAACTGAAGCTTTAAGGAAGCAACATTAACCAGAAATGCACCTCGATTTTCAATACATAGTAAAAAGGTCCATTTATTCTATATGACAAAAAAAGATCGAGAGGAAACAATTAAAAATGGAATGCACTTCTATGTTCAAAACGTTTCTCAAATTTTTTTTAAAAAAAAGAGAAAACCTATGGCCGCATGGCGTACAAAACATTTTTTACAGAACCCAGAAGGTCTATCATTGTTTTGCTCGAAATCTATGTTTATACTTTCTGCTAATTCTTTCTCCTCCTTCCAACAAAAATTAAAAAAAAATGAGAAAAAAGAAAAGGTAAATAGAACAATTAAACCAAGTAAGCTCGCTCGGTTCACATGTCAAGCTATATGCTACAGCACCAGGAAAATAAATAGAATTAGGAACAGAAAATTCGTGCAATCTAAGACATAATTCACTTCCGATCGTGGAAAAATCCATTAGCCACGAAGATAATAGATCAATTAGTCAGGAATTTTCAAAGTTCAGAACTTCACTTACAGGGAGTCGATCGGGATATTTGGCGATAATGTCCTGTGATTCTAACATTCTTTCCTCTGCAATGAATTGAGATATTAATCATTAAATTTGAGATATTAATCACTAAATCGAACAAAATCTTCGAAAGGAAGAACGAAAATATTAGACAGTACGAACCAAGGGAGAATTGTCCCTTGAAAGATTGAGTCTTTGCACGCCCCATTTACGATTGATAGGTGGTACCCAACCCCGAGAGAGATATAGACGATTGCGTTTACAATTTTACAACTATATTACTTTTCCAGCGGGCAACCTTCTGCACGCGGTGTTTTTTTTTAATTTTGATCAATTATTTTTTAAAAAAAAATTAAATACTTTCTTAAAAACATGGTTAATTAGATTTATTTTACAAATTTTCCTCTTTCCTTATGCAAGCCCGACTCTCCTCCTTTTTTTCACCATATATGGCGATTATATATAACGACACGTGTACATGTTGCGAGCTCGTATAATTGTTATTTTTTATTATAAAATATGTTTTAGTGGAAGTGTAGACTTAGCCACGGGCTGAGTTTAGTTCGGGACCGGTCAGACCCACCGAGTCTGAGTCAGGAAACTCCCGACCTATAACTGACTCGATTGTGGTCGATTATGATCCGGGTCACAAAACCGACGTTTCGAGTCTGAGTCCGAGTCCGGTTAACAATTGATTCATGTACGGTTAGATCCTTTACTTTAAAAAAATTTATTATTTAAGTAAACATTTAAATTAAAAAAAAATTAAAAAGAGCTTGCACTTATATAGTTATAACTATATAAGATGCATATGTATCTTCTTTTGATGTATAGGAATCAAAGTCTACGTAGCTCGCTTACCTTCACATATGTATCTTTAGGAATGGCGCTACACATTGACTCCCATTTCATCTCTTCATTGTTCCAAATGTTCCCTCATTTTTGTCTTGGTTTTCTTCATCGCTTTTAATATGTTGTTTAAACTTGTGGATTTTGACCGACCATTGGACAAATATTGGCCTTCCAAATTTTCTGGCCTTAAGATTGAATGTCATTCATCCATTATATTTTCCCTGATACTAAAAGCTTGTTCCACTGCAACCTTGTTCCACTGCAATCGTTGAAATGGGACAAGATAGAATTTATTTTGTTGTTATAGAAAAAATTGGATATACTTGTATTTTTTAAGATAATTATCGTAATATGTCGAAATTTTTTTCATTTGCATCATTAAAATTAAAAGTGGTGGTAAAATAATTATCAAGTTTCGATCAGGAACTTGAGGATATTCGTGGACGTTTTGCCAGTTCTCTTAATAAAAGTTGTGTTTTAGTAAGTTTAGAAGTTATATTACTAGTGGTAGTGAAGTGTGGTTCATGTTGAAAAATTTGTCCATCATATTTAGTGTTATATTAGTTATAAATATCATATATATGTCAACAGGTTAATTTGCTCATTATTTTAGAATGAAAACTTAATCTCATGCTTCTGGATTGGTGAGATGATGGTTGTCCTTCTGCTTTCTTTGGTGCTACAGGTGGTGGTTTTGACGGTGCTTGCTTCAATGAGATAGATGAAACCGTTTACATAGTAAGAGTATAAAGAATTATAATATAATGTTAATATAACCGTCTAATTTAAGCATATGATCTAAAACAAAATCTCATAAAAATATTTCAGAAATTTCTCAAAAATATTTCTCTCATTTTTCTTTCATTACATAAATACATTGAACTAAAACAGCATCACTAGATTTAGTATATTTATAATAAATTAGAAGTAGGATAATAAACATCGGATAATTGACACTATCATCATTAAAAACTTTTAAAATCAAAAATACTAGTGCATATGTTCCATTGATTCGAAAAAAAATAAATATCACGAGCTTGAACATGTTGATGAAAATAATAATAATAAATATTTATATTCAAAAGATGATGATTGTTGAAATTTAATATTTTAATATTGAATATTGAATGTTGAATATTTGAATGTTGAAAATTAGGTAAAATTAGGTGTTGAATATTGAAATTTGTGTGTGATGATGAAGGTAATGATGTAATTTATTTTTGGATTATTTGTAAAGATTTTTTATAAATAGATATCTCATTTGTGAAGAAAATCACAATTGAGTTGAGAGAAAAATATTATAAAGTGTGTAGTGTGATAATTTTGAGAGTTTGAGATTTTTACTTTTTACCGTAAATTTTTACTTTTCACAACACGTTATCAGCACGAAGCTCTAAAAGTCATCCATATTTTTCCAAGCTCCAAACCAGAAGAAAAAGGTAACAATTTTTACTGTTTATTTATTTATTGTGTATATACTTAATATATAATATAATGTTATAATAAAATAAACTTTTCAAAAACTTGTTATAAATATTCCTGGGAGGATGTTAAGACGACATCCCACACTCCCGATAAGGGATACGACAAGTATAAAAGTCTACAANCACGTTATCAGCACGAAGCTCTAAAAGTCATCCATATTTTTCCAAGCTCCAAACCAGAAGAAAAAGGTAACAATTTTTACTGTTTATTTATTTATTGTGTATATACTTAATATATAATATAATGTTATAATAAAATAAACTTTTCAAAAACTTGTTATAAATATTCCTGGGAGGATGTTAAGACGACATCCCACACTCCCGATAAGGGATACGACAAGTATAAAAGTCTATAAGGTTTTTAAACAAAATATCTTTTGACACCTCATTATAATATTGTGATATGATATACATAATTATTTAAAACATTACTAATATTATATACACCATATTATTATCATTTATACAAATACATACATTTATTTTCTTGTATACCAACGGTCATAAACGTTAACAAAACGGCTAGTTTTTGCCCTATAAATATGATCTCACAAACACATTCAATCACTCCAACTTTCTCTCCTTCTCTGAAATTATTCTTCATCAAATTTTGAAGAAAAAAGAAGATGGCTTTCACAAAGTTATTTTTAATTATTTTGGTTATCATACTCACGAGTCTTGTATTTATCGGAGAATATCCTCCTCATGTGTTTTCTTTATTTTTACGAATACTTGTATTTGTTGTTTATCCATTACTTTGTATTGCAATATTCATTAACTAATAAAATGCATCATAATTTTTTTTAGTACAACCATGTCAAACTTGATAAAGCTCGAATTTGTTGCACTCGACATTACGGGGAAAAATTATATGACATGGACTCTCGATGTAGAAATACATCTTGAGTCGTTGGGTCTAAGCGAGACTATTAAAGAAAATGGTATATCTTCATCACAAGAAAAAGCCAAATCTATAATATTTTTGCGCCGACATCTTGATGAAGGTTTGAAATGTGAATATCTCATCGAAAAAGATCACATGGCTCTGTGGAAAGGATTAAAAGAAAGATTTGAACATATAAGGGAAGTTATACTTCCGACCGCCCGTGATGAATGTAATATGTTGAGATTCCAAGATTTTAAGAAAGTAAGTGATTACAATTCGGCAATATATCGAATAATCTCGCAATTAAAATTTTGTGGACATGAGGTTACAGAATCAGAAATGCTTGAAAAAACATTTTCCACGTTTCATGCATCAAATATGACTCTACAGCAACAATATAGAGTGCATGGATTTGCGAGATATTCTGAACTCATCGCATGTCTTCTTGTAGCGGAAAAGAACAACGAGCTATTAATGAGAAAGCATCAGTCCCGACCCACTGGTTCAACGGCATTTCCTGAAGTAAATGTCGTAAGCAAAAATGAATTTAAACCTGGAAATCACAAACAAAGTTATAGACAAGATTTTGGTCGAGGACAAAATCGAGTTCGTGGTCGTGGACGTGGAAGTAGTCGTGGTCGTGGACGTGGCCGTGGTTTCGAAAATAATCGAGATAGTTACCCATATAACTCATCTCAAAAGAGCGTCCCAAACCATCCACTGAAAAGACATCATGAGAATATGAGTGTTAATGAGAATCACTCAAAAAGATTTGAAAGTTCTTGTTTCAGATGTGGTACTCCAGGACATTGGTCCCGTATTTGTCGAGCCCCTGAGCACCTTTGTAAACTTTATGAAGAATCAATAAACGGGAAAGAAAAGGAGACCAACTTTACTGAACACAGTGAACCTTTGAGTGGTTCAACTCATTTTGATGTTGGAGATTTTCTGATTGATTTATCAGATAATGATCAATTTGCTGGTGGAATAAATATGTAAAATATTTTATTTTTCCATGTACTCGTATGATAATGTTTTATAGTGTGTTATATTTTTAAATATGTATTGTATTATATTTTATTGTCAGTAATTTTATTTCGTTGCATATTTTTTTGAAGTTCAAATATGGAAAATGTTATGAACCAAGCTGAAGTTTGCATACCTGATAGTGGTACAACGCACACTATCCTCCGAGATAAAAGATATTTCTTGGAACTAAAACCAACAAAAACAACGGTGAATACAATATCAGGTCCTGTAGACTTGATTAAAGGATGTGGTAAAGCACAATTTTTGTTACCTAATGGTACAAAATTTTTTATCAATGATGCTTTGTATTTACCACAATCGAAAAGAAATTTGTTGAGTTTTAATGATATATATTCCAATGGGTATGATACTCAAACAATGAGTGAAGGGAATAAGAAATATATGTGTCTTACCACATATAAATCAGGAAAGAAATATGTGATTGAAAAACTACCAATGTTCCCTACTGGATTGCATTATACACATATAAGTCTCATTGAATCAAACTTGGTAGTCGATAATTCTTCAATATTAACCAATTGGCATGATCGATTAGGACATCCTATTTCAACAATGATGCGAAGAATTATAGAAAATACACATGGTCATCCGGTGAAAGACCAGAAGATCTTTCAGAATAATAAGTATCAATGTAAAGCATGTTCTCTTGGAAAACTTATTATAAGACCATCACCAGCCAAAATCCAATCTGAATCACCAATGTTTCTTGAACGTATTCAGGGTGATATTTGTGGACCAATCCATCCACCATGTGGACCATTCAGATACTTTATGGTATTGATTGATGCCTCTAGCAGATGATCACATGTACGTTTATTGTCAACTCGAAATGTTGCATTTGCAAGATTACTGGTTCAAATAATAAAATTGAGGAATCAATTTTCCGATTATACAATCAAGAAAATTAGACTTGATAATGCTGGTGAATTTACTTCCCAGACTTTCAATGATTATTGTATGTCAATGGGAGTCATTGTTGAGCATCTTGTTGCTCATGTGCATACACAGAATGTATTGGCTGAATCATTTATTAAAGGTCTGCAACTGATTGCTAGACCAATGATTATGAAAACAAAGCTCCCTATTTCTATATGGGGACATGCAATTTTACATGCTGCTGCATTAATTCGCATCAGACCAAGTGCATATCATAAATACTCCCCATTACAGCTTGCATTTGGTAAAGAACCAGACATTTCTCATCTGAGAATTTTTGGATGTATGGTGTATGTGCCTATTACACCACCTCAACGAAAGAAAATGGGACCTCAAAGAAAGATTGGAATTTATATCGGTTATGATAGTCTATCAATCATTCGATATCTTGAACCTCAGACAGGCGACGTGTTCACAGCACGTTTTGCTGATTTTCATTTTAATGAGGAAATCTTCCCAATATTAAGGAGAGAAAAGAAACATACCGAAAAAGAAATTACATGGTATGTATTATCATTGTTACATCTGGATCCAAGAACAAAACAATGTGAAAAAGATGTACAGCAAATTGTGCAATTGTAAAGAATAGCAAATCAAATACCAGATGCATTTACAGATGCAAAAAGGGTAACTAAATCATATATACATGCTGTAAATGCTCCTGCTCGAATTGAAATTCCAAAGAAACAAATTGAACAAAATCATGATGTCGTAAAACGCCTGAAGCGTGGAAGGTCAGTCGGTTCCAAGGATAAAAATCATCGAAAAAGAAAATTCATAGAGAAACACAATGATCACAAAATAGAGAATGATGTTCCTAAAGAAACACATGATGATCACAAAATAGAGAATGTTGTTCCTGAAGAAACACATGATGATGAAAATGTTCTGTCAGAACCACAAACTGAAGAGAATCATGAAATCTCTATCAATTATATTAATACTGGAAAAATATAGAACCGAAAAGATATAGAAGAAATTGATGTTATATTTTTTTATAATGTGGCAATCGACATCATAAATGATAATGAAGATCATGTACCAAAATCTTTTGATGAATGTACAAATCGGCAGGATTGGATAAAATGGAAAGATGTCATCCATGTTGAATTGGATTCGCTAAATAAACGTAATGTTTTTGGACCTATAGTTCTTACACCTCAAGGTGTAAAACCTGTTGGATACAAATAGGTTTTTATTCGAAAGCGAAATGAAAAAAATGAAATAGTAAGATATAAAGCTCGACTTGTTGCACAAGGTTTTTCTCAAAGGCCTGGAATTGATTATGAATTAACGTATTCTCCCGTGATAAATGCAATTACGTTTCGGTATTTGATTAGCTTGGCGGTATCTGAAAATTTAGAAATGCGTCTTATGGATGTTGTTACAACTTACTTATATGGATCACTTGATAGTAATATATATATGAAAATCACTGAAGGATTTAAGATGCCTGAAGCACAAAGTTCAAAACCCAGAGAATGTTATTATGTGAAATTACAAAGATCATTATATGGGTTAAATCAATCGGGCCGAATGTGATACAATCGGCTAAGTGATCACTTGATGAAAAAGGGATATGTAAATAATTCAATATGCCATTGTGTTTTCATTAAGAAAACAACATCCGGATGCGTAATTATTGCTGTATATGTTGATGATTTAAACATCATTGGAACGAATAATGAAATTCATGAAGTTGTGTCATACTTGAAGGAAGAATTTGAAATGAAGGATCTTGGAAAAACCAAGTATTGTCTGGGTTTACAAATTGAACAAAAAGAATGTAGAATATTTGTTCACCAGAAAAATTATACAGAAAAGTTTATTAAACGTTTTAATATGGATAAATCAAATCCTTTAAGTACTCCAATGGTTGTTAGATCATTAAACATAGAAAAAGATCCATTCCGTCCATGTGAAGATGATGAAGATATTCTTGGTCCAGAAGTATCATATTTAAGTGCTATCGATGCCCTTATGTATCTTACAAATTGTACAAAGCCTGATATATCTTTCGCCGTAAATTTATTGGCAAGATTTAGCACATATCCAACAAAGAGACACTGGAACGGAATTAAACATATATTCCGTTATCTACGAGGAACGACAGACTTGGNGATAATGCTGCATGTGTTGCTCAAATGAAAGAAGGATACATAAAAAGCGACAGAACTAAACATATTCCTCCTAAGTTCTTCGCATTCACCAAGGAGCTTGAGAAGAATAAATATATTGATGTTCGTCACATTCAATCAAGTGAAAACTCATCAGATCTCTTCACAAAGGCACTTCCTACAACAATATTTAGAAAGCACATATATAATATTGGAATGCGCAATCTACGAAATTTGTGAAGAACTGTTCGTGTCAACATGAGAGGGAGTTTACGTGACTGCACTCTTTTTCCCTTACTATGGTTTTTATCCCAATGGGTTTTTCCTAATAAGGTTTTTAACGAGGCAGTATATTACTATGGTTTTTATCCCAATGGGTTTTTCCTAGTAAAGTTTTTAACGAGGCAGTATAAAAACACGTAATGAAGATAATCATTATGATCATCATCACAAGGGGGAGTGTTGAAATTTAATATTTTAATATTGAATATTGAATGTTGAATGTTTGAATGTTGAAAATTAGGTAAAATTAGGTGTTGAATATTGAAATTTGTGTGTGATGATGAAGGTAATGATGTAATTTATTTTTGGATTATTTGTAAAGATTTTCTATAAATAGATCTCTCATTTGTGAAGAAAATCACAATTGAGTTGAGAGAAAAATATTATAAAGTGTGTAGTGTGATAATTTTGAGAGTTTGAGATTTTTACTTTTTACCGTAAATTTTTACTTTTTCACAACAATGATAACAATTTATATGTTGAATTCCAACGAATTGGAACATTTCGTACAAAACGTTTTGGCATCATACCATTTTTTTTGCAAAATTTGTCTCATTTTTTATAACTTGGGGATGTGTCCATAAATAATGAATTGATGTCCTAATTGGTTAAATATGTGATTCTAAATTTTATAGTTCATCTTGAACACAAAAATTTAAAATATGACATATGCATCTAATATGAACAATTTTACCACCTAGTAATGTTTTACATATTTGAATAAACTCAATAATACTAGAAGTATTTATATTAACATTATCAAAATAAATTGAAAAAACTTGAGAAGTTAGATCATATTCTTTAAAATAACAAATATAAGCTCAGAAATATTTTTGTATCGTGTGTGGTTCAATAAAACATCTATATGCAAGCAATCTTTTTTAATGTTCCAAGAATTATCAATCCAATGACATTTAATATTTATATATAAACGACTTTGTCAATGATCACTCTAAATATCCGCAGAAAAAGAAATTTTATTATTTAAACTACCAAATTATTTAATTAAATCTTTTTTTGTTCAACGACTAATTTTTTAAGTGTGAGTTTGACCGTATTTCTTGGGATACATCTAATAGAAGGATTTTCACTTGTAGAAAGCCAATTTCAAAATATAATTTATCATTAAAACTAAAGAAGTTTGTTCAACCGCACAAAATTTAGTTGTTTTTCGTTCTTGATGTTCCTCATCAGAAAAATTAAGATCATATCCGTCGACATTGAATGAAAGAAAATCATGATGCTCGAATTTGAGTGACATGATGCCCTTTCTCTTTCCTTTGTCATTTTGTACGACTTGATCTGACTCTGACCATTAGTATATATATGAAATTTAAATAATTATGAAAATAAATCAACCATTGACAATAAATCAATTATCGATACTTGATATTTTGATAATTAAGAAAGAATTGAAAATTAGATATTAAAAATTGAGATAAAATTATGTAAAAAACTGAAAGGTGTGGGGTATTTATAAGAGAAAATCGGACAAAAAAATTTCAATGATCAACCATGTCATTGATTTCAAAGTAAAAAATTTAAAAATTATCAAACAATTGACCTACAGGGTCAACAAAATGTCAATAATTGTGACTTCTGATCTCCAACGACCACTTGATCGATTGATGCAGATGATACTTGTTGGGATGCTATCAAAGAAATATCAAATTTGGATAACCGTACTCGATACAAGGTGCTCGATTTGGTTAACACTAGATCAAAGAATATGGATTTCTTGAAAATGACAATTGAAGAGCATTCGGGATCGATGGACTATAATTTAAATGAATGAATATTTTTTGGGACATGATTAATATTAAGTGATATTATGTTACAATTTCTGGACATATTTTTTTGATTTGTTTTCCGATTGGTAAAGTAATAACAAATTCTAGACTTTTGGATTATTTATATAAGTTTGAGTTTTAAAGAAATTATTTTTGATAAATTCATAGATTTTTCTATTTTAATTCTTTGTCTAATATCAGGTGGTTCATTATATGTCACTTATCAATCTACATGAAATAGAAGATCAAATGAAAGAAGAGGAATTTGAAGAAGAATTACACGAAACTGTTAGGTATTTGTTGAAGGAAATCTGGGGATCCTCTGTATGCTAACTAAGCATATTAGTAACATGCATTGTGAACGCGTCCATCGTCTTTTAAATAGACGACCAATAACTTCAAATGAATATGATTATATTTATATAATATTAAAAAAGAGGATCAAACAAACTTTCGAAAAATTTATAGAATGTACCCTGACGTATTTTTTAAAATTGTGCAACATCCTTATAGAAAAAAACATCATTGCAAGATACAATATACATTTGTATTGAAGAAATGCGTACCACGTTTTTACTTGTTGTCGGTCACAATACTCGATATTGCTTGATTTGTAAAACAATACAATACTAGCCAAAACTTCCACAAGGTGTTGAGAGCGTTGAATAACATTGCAGTAGATATGATGGTCAAATCTAGATCTGTAGAGCTAGAAAGAATAAGAAAAAGTACAAAATTTTATCTTTATTTTAAAGTAAGTAATGAAATTCTTTTTTGGTAGTTATTATTATTAGTATCAATATTTTTATTATGTTTTTCTTGTTGTAGAATTGCATTGTGGCTATTGCTGACACTCGTATTTCGACAATAGTGTATGAACATGATACTGAAAATTATCATAATTGTCACGGGACAATTTCACAAAATGTTTTAGCAGACTTGTAACTTTAATTTATAATTTATAATTTATATATGTGTTCAATGGATGGGAGGGATCTGTCCAGATTATGTCATAGATAAAATATTGTAAATGATTGTTGTGATAAAATTTATATTTTCATCAAGTTATTAATTATTCAAACACCGTAAAAAATCTCGAATGATGAATAAAATATTTCAAATCATTCTACCTTCTTGGTTTTTTTAATTAGTTATTTTCTAATTTTAAAAATAAAAAGATGCCCACAACATATTTTTACAAACAATCCGTGAGTTCACGTCAATCGATCTATTGGGTTTATTCTCATTTCTACATTGGAGGAGAAGTTGAGAATAGGAAAAATGAGGATGGGAGGGTTTAAGCGGCTGCGGCAGAGTCTAATGGCCGCCGCGATCAAGAGAGATCAATGGCCGCCAAGTACCGGCGGGTCTCAATACCATCAACCGAAACCATATTCTTACTCCACCTCTGCTCCGGCGGCGGAAACTGTTTCGGAGCCGCATCAACTGTCTCGCAATTTAATCAAGATCATGGAACAAAAATTATCCTCCATCGAAAGCCGTAACGCTTATCTTCAGAGCATTGTCAATCAGGTAACTAATTTCGAGCGTTTTTCGATACCTACTTAGATAGAAGGGGCACAAATACAATTCTGTTTGGGGATTTTTTTTTCACTCGTATGTATGTGATTCTGAAAAGATAGCCAGATGCGTTGTCCGAGAAACATACAAACGCGAATAAGGAGCTGAAGAAGCTCCGAGATTCAATTGATTTGATTAATCAGTTGAGAGCCGTACACAAGGTAATTCTCTCACTCTGATTTGCTATAGTTAATTGCTGCAAGTATATGGTTAGGTGGTTCTCTCCTTTTTTGTGAACAGGATATCGACGGGCTGAATTTGATGATTGCTGAAAGTCAGGATGACAGAGACATGCAGGAAATGGCTTCTCAAGAATTGGGACAAGTATCAAAAGAAGAAAAGCGGCTCCAGTATTTGTTGCTCAAGTCCTTGCTACCTAAGGATGATGCCGATGAGCGTGACTGCATACTGGAAGTCAGAGCAGGTAACAAATCCCAGCGGCCCTTAGTCTCGGGGCCTGAATATTTTACTTCACAGGGCTTTATGTTGTTATTTTTGTTTCTTTAAGGTAGAAACTATTTGTTGATTTTCTTGGTGTGATTTTCAGGAACTGGAGGGGAAGAGGCCTCTTTGTTTGCCATGGAAGTATTCAGAATGTGGGTGTTGTTTCTATGAATTGTGTGACATATTAAGCGTCTCATTTTAGTATTCTGACCTTCTGTTCACCTTAGGTATGACAAGTACTCGCTGAAGAAAGGTTGGAAGTTTGAAGTTCTGGATTTGGCTGAGTCTGACCTTAAAGGGTACAAGGTCCACCGAGTTCCTCCCATTTAATATAGACATTTCATTGAGATCTTGTTTGATTTGAAGCATTTTATAACGAAGAGTATCAATTTTCATGGTTTTAAATCCATTGCACTTGTCTGGGGTATTGTTCAGTTATATTGATTTTTAATTCCATTATTATATTTGGAGTTTTCCAATTTTTGATTTATTTGAAACCCAAAATATCGAGTTCTTTTGTCTAAATGCAAATATTTCAATCCAAAGGCAATCTAAGGTTTTTCCTTTTGTACAATATTGAAAGGAGGATATTGGAAGATCGATATGCCAAAATAGCGACGGGCATCCGTGATATAATATGATATCATTATCAATTTTGCCTCATTTAGATTATGAGATGATCAATGTTGGATATATTTGCATCATTAGCCATGCATTATCATTACTCTTTATCGAATATTAATCCATTCAGGAAGCTAGTGCTGCAATCTCTGGTGCAGGAGTTTATGGGAAGCTTAAATTTGAGAGTGGAATTCATAGAGTGCAGGTTTTGTTTGTTGCTTGCCTATCAACATTTGGATTTTCTTTTCCCTCCATAGTTTCACATATTTTGAAAATGCAATTCTTTTGTAGCGGGTTCCCGTAACTGAGAAATCTGGACGAATCCACACGAGTGCTGTGTCTGTTGTTATTCTTCCACAAGCTGATAAGGTTCAAATTGCTTTGATACCGTGTCATTTGATTGGTAGTGGATACAAGTATGTTTTTTCACATCTGTTAATTGCTGAAGCATGAGCAAAAAGAAAAATTGTTTCCTCGAGTTATTGAAATTAAATTGGATGCTAGACTCGATTAACTTTGTGACTTGTTTTTCTAAACTTTGTGATGTTTTTTTTGCAGGTAGATGTACAATTAAGAAATGAGGATCTGAAAATCGACACTTATAGATCTGGAGGCTCAGGTGGCCAACATGCAAATAGCACTAATAGTGCTGTCAGGATTACTCATTTACCATCGGGGTTGACTGTTGCTATACAGGATGAACGCTCCCAACATCAGGTGTACAATTCCGCTTCAGATTTGTTGATATTTACTTTTGGCATGGATTACATGAACTTCAACTTTACATTCTGTTGAAAACTGAGTTATGGGATTGCTACGGTGGTCGTATGCTATCTGTTGTGATTATTTTACTTTCAGTGCGATGCATATCAATGTCGTTGATGATTTTTATGCATGGTTTCCTGTGTCAGCTGGATCAATTCCATTCTTACTAGTGTACTTAGAGATGAACGTCAGTTTTATCGAGGGTCTTTGATTTTTCGATTTTTTAATACTGACAGTCAATTATTTTATACAGAGTTGAAAGTTGAAGCAATTGACTGATCTGATTAACCGTGATAACTGCCATTTCTGTCCATATAAAATTAAGTAGGGTGATTTTGTACTGGTTTCATGTCAATCCACGTCTGTTGGAATATAAGTTCTCATCTTGTGTTTGTATCCAGTTGGTGTGTGTTGAAGGTGTGCTGGTCTACCCAATCACATTTTGTCTCTAAAGCCATTTTTTTACTCATTTCTTTAAGCCAACATATGTACAAAGCTCAAAAGTGGGTAGCTAAATTGACTCTTTTAAGTCAGTTGCCTGATTATAGCTTTTTCTTTCTAAACGATTGTTAGTTGCATGATTCTTAAAGTTTGACTTCTTATAGATGCATCAAACTCTTGAAGAGAGTTGCAGTTTGTGAGTTCTTAATTTGTAAAAAAAATATTCCCAAACATTCACACTTAAAACTTCTATTTGGAATAGCGTGTACACGATAGATTCTCAATTCAGTATGAATCTTTGCTTTTTTCCACTTATTGATACAATGATGATTATCACAATGTTTCATTATATCCTCTGTATCGTTTTGCCAGAACAAATACAAAGCACTTAAAGTGTTATGTGCAAAGTTATATGAGATGGAAAGGATTAGAGCTCGTACAAGTCGGTCAAAACTTAGAGCTCAGCAGGTTTAGTTGACTTCGAGTGTGAAGTTAGTTTTGGATCCATGTGGTGCGCATAATTATGATAGTTTTTTCTCTCTTTGAACAGATTGGTAGCGGGGATAGATCAGAACGCATCCGTACATACAATTTTCCTCAAGGTCGTGTTTCTGACCACCGAGTTGGCATCACTAGCCACTCAATAGATGGTGTTTTGCAGGGAGAGAACCTGGACTTATTTATTGATGCTCTTCTTTTGCAGCAAGAAATGGATGACATTGCATCTTTCTCGTCTGGTCAGTAGTCAAATAAAACGAAAAACTATTACAGAGGGATGAAATAATTGCTTTCATATATAGATGAGAGTGAAATACTAAGTATCACAACTGACTTGGGAGCATACTTTCGGAACTTAAGCTGAAATTATTCTCCCGAACTCATAAGTTTAGCGGTTAACTGGCATGCGTAGGGGCGGACCCTTTTATGTATATATGTCTAGCTAGGGACATACCAAATTGCCAAATACGATCGGTTTGTTTTCTTAAAAAATATTGGTTTCACATGTGGAATTAGATTTGCGGTTTTGATCTGTTTATGTTTTTTGGTGGGTGATCAAGTAGAATCTAAAATAGTGTCTTTTTAATGTAAAATATAATTCAAATCATATAAAAATAAAATTACATAAAACAATAATTAAAATTCAAAATCAATTTAATAAATTTTAGCATGCTTGGGATACAATAATACAGTTATAATAAAATGATATTTGCTAAATTTAATAAGTTGTGTTTTTTTGTGTTTCATAGTTCATGAGTTCTCATTTTTGTGACTACTTTGAAGAGTATTTAAGGTGTTTTTTTTGTAAGAAGAAAGATTTTGAAGTGAGTTGGGAGAGAGTGAATGAATGTTCTTTGAGTGTGTTGTTTACATATTATTATTATAATTTTATGTCAAATCCTATTACAAGAGGTTTAGGTGGGAGGATTTAATGAGGGTTTTGACAAAAAAAATTTATTTTAAATAGCATTTTTTAAAAAAGTGAGATAAAAACGACTTGATCTCCCTATATTAAGTTTATAATAATGCTAAAGGTGTAATCAAAATATCGTATAACGATATTTATAACAATTAAATCGTGAGATTTTGTTANTTTTTTGGGCTTCCCTAAATTTGGTATGTATGGAGTCTATGGACGAAATTAACATAATTTAAATTTTTAAAAAGAAAAATTATTTTGATTCTTCTTATGAAATCTCGAGATTAATGAAGCGTTCCCACGTGCGTTCCACGCACGTTCAATTAATTATATGTATTTTTATTTAAATTTTTTTTTTATCTCAACGACCTGTTTAATCCGGAACCTGTTTTGGATTAGACTGAGGATTTCTTGACCCGTCAGGAGGCGTGCCAACGCAAAGATTGGCCCACAGTTGACTGGTTTTGACGGGCCGACCCGACCCGACCCGACAATGATTTGCCTGTTCGACAAGCTCTGTCGACATATTAGCTCTGATCAAGAATCACTTGTGGTTACTAACTAAATCATGAGTTACACTTTTACAGTGTGTTTGAAATCATGGAAATCAAGGAAATTTGGAATTGAAAATATCATTTTAATGTTTGGAAATATGAAATTTCAAAAATGAGATTGATATTTGGGGGAATTTCATTAGATTTGATTTAACTAAGTGAAATATTTGCAAAATAGGTAAGATTTTATTGAATTCATGTAACTTGGGTCACAAAAAGAAATAAAAGTATTTTTATTAATAAATTTTTATAACTTGCTCATAAAATTTAAATGTTCTTCTTAAATTTTACATAGTACCATTTATCCAAAAATACATATTGTCATTTTACAAACATTTATATCATATATATTTTTGAGAAAATTATTTCAAAATCAATTTTAAATATTTTTGTATAAAAAAATTCTACAAATAAGACATTTTTATTAAAATTTTTTTTAATAGTAAAAACTTAATTTATCAAAATTTGATAACTTTATTTTTAACAATAAAATTTATACTTTTTTCATTTATTAACAAAATTGTTTAATTAAAAATATTTTTTATATGTTCGAAAATATATTTTTTCTTTGATAAAAAATAGAAATATTTATATAAATATTGTTAATAAACAAATCATTTTTAAAAAATAACAATAAAATATTTTTTAATATAAAATAAATTAGTTTTAATCGTTAAAACAAATTCCAAATTACATTTAAAATTTTTACCAAACACCCAAATCCAAATCCAAATCTAAGTTTTTACTTGTCCAAACATACTGTCAGTGATGCAAATTGACCTAACATTTTTCAATGTATATTTTCTTTTAAACATCTTTATTAACGTAATTATTTTGATACATTAACAATAAATTAAATTTATACACACACACATATATAATATATATTGATAATTATTACTTGGTCTCGAATATATATTTCGTATAATTTAAAATAAAATAACATTTTTCATAATAGACACACACTGTAGGGTTGTGAGCGACCAAGCGAGTGAGTCTGACGTTAAAAAAAAAAAAAAAAGAAAGACAATTAGGGTTTGGTCACTCACCGACTCACGCGCCTGCATACCATTCCAAAAACAAGATAATTCAATGGGATACTTGTCAACTACTCCACATTCTTGGTTGCTAAGCAAGTACAAGTCTGACTTTTAACTAATTGTTGAAAAAAAAAAAGGCTAGTTCAAATGCATGAATCCAACAAAAATAAAATAATATTTTTATATTTGAAATTTAAGGATGCCTTTGAATATCAGTTATTTTAAAATTTTCAAATTGTTTGGATGAATTTCAAACAATTAGTTACTTTAGTGAATTTCTTTCAATTCTAATATCAGGCAATTTCAAATCATTCATTCAAATGTTTCTTTAAATCCGAGGTTGTGTTTGGATTGCTGGATTTCGAATCCATAGATTTCAAATATATTCAAATGTATTTTTGTAGTTTATAGAAAAAAGATCATAAACTTCAAATTTAAATATATTTATATAATATTTTATGTTAGTTATGATGAATTTCAAATTCACACAATAATTGATGTATTTGAAATTAATGTTACTTTGTGTTACAATTGTGTAAATAAGTAAAGTGTGAATTTAAGTTTTCATGAAATGTTTTCTTGTTAAAAATAAAAATATAAAATTTAACCTAAATGAATTTCAAATTTTACATAAGTAAATTTTTTTAATAGTGATTGTGGTGAATTTTGTCATATACACATAAAATAAGTGTTATTTGAAAAACACTTCTAAAATCAAATATCTTCTTCCAAATCAATCTATCAATTCAAGCCCAATTTATAGTTTGGTTATGATTTTGTTTTTGATCGATATATTAATCTATTATATACTTTTGATATTATAGACACCAACTATGCATATTTATGTGATCTACTGATGTGACACTTATATAATAGATGTACATTTTTTTTTATATATTTCATCGTGTACACTAGGTGAATGTCATTTCAACAGTGTACACAACGATGAACACTGTTGTTCGACTATATCTACACACATATTTTTTTTTAAAGTTAAGTTGATCAAAGACTTTGACATTTTGAGTTTTTTTTTAAATACAACATGTACTCTTAGTCTCATTAAACTAAATGATATATGTTACTATCATTAAAAAACAATTTTTTTTTAAAAGTTAAGTTGATCAAAGACAAGGGAGGGGAAGTCATGAATTTTAACATTTTTTTTGTTTTTTTTAATACAACATGTACTCTTATTCTCGTTAGACTAAATGATCCTTGACACGTTTTATCCTAACGAGAATGCAAACTTTTCAAGACAAATAACAATTGTTGGCTTATTATCTTCTTAGTAGAATCTTCCTTTTGGATTAAAAAAATATAAAAATAAAATAAAATAAAAACAATTGTTGGCTTATTATCTTCTTAGTAGGATCTTCCTTTTGGATTCAAAAAATTAAATAAAAAAAAACATTTTCTTGCACTCTTCTCGAACGTGTAAATATTTGGGGAAGTTGGTGAAAAATCCCCGATCAAAATATTTCTTTGGGTTCACTCCCTATACACAAAATTGTGGTACTATGTCATACAAAATGTGGTACACTTCATGTGAAAATGTGATATTAAAAAAGTACCTAAAGACTGAACACAAAAAAAATCGACGACCGAAGACTGAAGACAATTTCCCATAAATATTTAACGATGGCTCCATTTCTTACAAATTTCGAGTACAAGGTTATTCTCTTGTTTGGTAGCGTAGTTCCACAGATGAGTATGGGTCCCGATAACACGTCATGCGTGACGAATGTGGAGCGCTTAAAAAAGTAATAGAGGGAGCGCATCACATGCTCTCAATTAGAAAAGTACAAGATCCTTTCTTGCCTATTATAGCTGGCCAAAACCCAAGACAGACAATTATCTTATTACATGAGAGATCTCCTGACATATAAATCTAAGCTTTTTTGACCAGACATGATCTTGGGCACCACGGAAGTGCTTCTGCTGCTTCCCAGTAGTTGCGGGAGGACTAATATATATGCCAGCTTGAGACCCATTTCTTTGTAGTTGCGGTTTCAGCTTGCTCTCACGGCGCTCACTTTGGTATGGTCTTTCGTGGGTTTTCCTGCTTCGCTTCTTTTATCTGTTGCACTTTGGGACAAATCAAGATTTGGGTTTTCTGGATCGCTGTTTTTCTTTTTATGATTTTATTTTCTTGTTGGGTTGGTAGAAGTTTGCGTATTCCGGTTTCTGGGTGGTATATTAAATAGGAAGTACTTATTGTGGATATATGCCTGTTTTGGTTGGGGTTTTAGTTTCATGTATTATTCGTAGTGTTGATGTTTAAATATCATTCAATCCTCAGCTGCAGTTTTGGTTGGACTCACGAGACTGGTACATTATACTCTATTCATATAGATCGTGTTGGTAAGAAGTTGAAAAAGCTTGAAGTTTACTGTACTTTACGAAAAGCCAGAAGGGTTTGGGTAACAATAGTACAAAATGGAAACTGAGGCGGATGCATATGGAAACAACAACCCTTTGGAAACGAAGACCCAGGAAAAGTCTGGTGTGGGTGAAAGCAAAGAGGACTTGAAAAATGCCAAGAAAAAGGAGGAGACTGCTAACACTGTGCCTTTTTACAAGCTATTCGCCTTTGCTGATTCTACTGATAAATTTTTAATGATAGCTGGTTCGATTGGTGCCATTGGAAATGGGCTATGCCTCCCTCTCATGACAATTCTTTTTGGGGAGTTGATTGATTCGTTCGGGGAAAACACGACCGCGGACACCGTTTCCGTTGTTTCAAAGGTTAGTTGTCTTCTCGGTAGCCTTAATATGGAAACTAATACATTTGTTCCCTCATGTGTTATTAACTGCGATTGTATTGTACATCTGTAGGTAGCGCTAAAGTTTGTGTATTTGGCTTTGGGATGTGGTGTAGCGGCGTTTCTTCGTAAGTATACCCCTGATCAGTCTGAGATTATAAGTTTACTCCTTGAAGAACTTTTTCATAATTCTTTTTCAACAACTGGTTTCACAGAGGTGGCATGCTGGATGATCACCGGCGAAAAGCAGGCCGCACGAATTAGGAATCTTTATCTGAAAACAATTTTGCAACAGGATGTTGCTTTCTTTGATAAGGAAGCAAATACAGGAGAAGTAGTGGGAAGAATGTCTGGTGACACTGTACTGATTCAAGATGCCATGGGTGAGAAGGTATTAATTATTCCTGACTCTGCTAATATTTACTAAATCAATCAGAGCATGTATATTAAGATCCCACTAACATCATGCTGCAGGTTGGAAAGTTTATACAGCTTTTGGCGACGTTTTTGGGAGGCTTTGTGATTGCATTTATTAAAGGATGGCTTCTTACGCTGGTCATGTTATCATCTATTCCTCCGCTGGTTCTATCAGGTGCACTCATGTCCATTGTCTTGTCCAGGATGGCATCTAGTGGCCAAAACGCATATGCTAAGGCTGCAGTAGTGGTTGAACAAACGATCGGCTCCATCAGAACGGTTAGTCACTTGCCTGTATGAAACCGAAGTATATGAAAAAATTTTCAGGTATAAGAACACTGATTCATATATATATAGGTTGCCTCCTTTACCGGGGAAAAGCAAGCTGTGTCTGATTATGACAAGTCCCTTGTGAAAGCATATCGAGCAGGTGTTCAGGAAGGGTGGGCAAGTGGATTTGGGCTTGGATCTGTTATGTTCATCATATTCTGCAGTTACGCTTTGGCAATTTGGTTCGGTGGAAAGCTGATCTTGGATAAAGGTTATACCGGTGGCGATGTGCTTAACGTGATAATGGCGGTGCTGACTGGTTCCATGTGAGTAAAAATTCCAAGGTTGATATTTTTCTGGATTTTGTTTTATACATGTATGAATATTTTTGTCTGTTTTATGTATTAGGTCTCTGGGACAAGCGTCTCCTTGCATGTCGGCATTCGCTGCAGGTCAAGCTGCGGCATTCAAGTTGTTTGAAACTATTAGTAGAAAACCAAAAATAGATGCGTATGACACCAAGGGAACAATATTGGAAGATGTTCGGGGGGACATTGAATTAAGAGATGTTCATTTCAGTTATCCAGCTAGACCAGATGAGTCAATATTCGCAGGGTTCTCTCTGTTCATCCCTGGCGGCACAACAGCGGCTTTGGTGGGACAGAGTGGGAGTGGGAAATCAACTGTTATTAGCTTGATAGAGAGATTTTATGACCCAGAAGCTGGTGAAGTTCGAATCGACGGAGTCAATCTTAAAGAGTTCCAGCTCAAGTGGATTAGGTCCAAGATTGGTCTTGTCAGCCAAGAACCTGCACTTTTCACAGCCAGCATTAGAGATAACATCGCATATGGGAAGGATGGTGCAACTACTGAGGAAATTAATGCCGCAGCAGAACTGGCAAACGCTTCTAAATTCATTGATAAATTGCCTCAGGTTCTTTTATAAGTTGATATATACATTCTTTTTTCTTCATTAATTTGACTTGTGTAAGTGTGTATTGAGAGCATAATGTTGGGCTGTAAAAATTTTTTTAAGTCACGACTTGACAAGAATAATTTTTGATTTCCGATAGGGACTCGACACCATGGTTGGTGAACATGGAACTCAGCTTTCCGGTGGACAGAAACAAAGGGTTGCCATAGCTAGAGCAATTTTGAAAGATCCTCGAATTTTACTTTTGGACGAGGCAACAAGTGCGTTAGATTCAGAATCTGAGAGAGTCGTGCAAGAGGCATTAGACAGAGTTATGGTAAACAGAACAACCATCATCGTTGCTCATCGTTTGAGCACGGTTAGGAATGCTCATATGATTGCGGTCATTCACCGAGGCCAAGTGGTTGAGAAAGGTAGACTATGCATTTATTTTTTCACTTCTATAGAAAGCCGTCATCATGTCTCACACTTCTAGTATTCTTTTTTCATTTGTAAGGCATCATTAACGTACTCATTTTCATTAATTATTTCAAAGTAGATTATGCTGTGAAAACTAACTGGTTTTTATTTCAGGCACGCATACTGAACTGGTTCAGGATTCTGAAGGAGCATATTCGCAGCTCATACGGTTGCAGGAAGTAAATAAAGATCCAGAATTTGATGAAAAAGAAAAATCAGATGTTGTCACTGATTCTGGCAAAATGTCAAGTCAAAAAATGTCATTCAAGCGCTCTATAAGTAAAGGGTCATCTGGAATAGGAACTAGCAGTCGTCGTAAGTCGTTGTCGATGACATTTGGTTTGCCTTCAGCTCTTGACACCGCTGAAACTACACTGGATGATGCAGATGTGGCTTCCCACAAAAAATCTGATAAGCCTCGAAAAGTCCCTATTCGTCGCCTTGCATATCTTAACAAACCAGAGTTACCCGTGCTCCTGGTGGGAACTATATTTTCTGTCATTAATGGTGCAATACTACCTCTTTTTGGCATATTAATTTCCGAAGTTATCAAAGCATTTTTTCAGACACCACACAAGTTACGCAAGGATTCAAAATTTTGGGCCTTAATGTTTGTGGTCCTTGGGGTTGTATCGTTTGTTGCATATCCTGCAAGCACATATTTATTTGGTGTCGCAGGCAATAAGTTGATCCGTAGGATTAGATTAATGTGTTTTGAGAAGGTGGTTAACATGGAGGTTAGTTGGTTCGACGAGCCCGAGCATTCAAGTGGAATAATCGGATCACAGCTCTCTGCTGATGCTGCAACTGTTCGTGCTTTAGTTGGTGACTCCCTTGCTCAGATGGTTCAAGATTTATCCTCCATGATTGTTGGGCTGGTAATTGCTTTTGAAGCTAGTTGGCAGTTAGCTTTTATCGTCCTTGCTATGATTCCGCTGATAGGATTGAACGGATATGTACAAATTAAGTTCATGAAGGGGTTCAGTGCAGATGCAAAGGTTAGCTACTTGTCAAATCGTATATCTGATCTGATTGAGGAAATACTCATAACTTTTACAAAACTTTGATATATGTTCCCTTTTATTTAAAAATTCTTGCAGGCAATGTATGAACAAGCAAGTCAAATAGCTAATGACGCTGTTGGGAGTATAAGAACAGTTGCTTCATTCTGCGCAGAAGAGAAGGTGATGGCCATGTATAAACAGAGGTGTGAAGGTCCAATGAGAAATGGAATTAGACTAGGTGTGGTCAGCGGTGTAGGCTTCGGTTTCTCTTTTGGTTTGCTGTTTTTAGTCTATGCAACCAGCTTCTACGCAGGTGCTCGACTTGTTGAGGATGGCAAAATTACATTTACAGATGTTTTTCGGGTAAGTATGCAGTGCAGGCTGCTAACCTCTTGTTGGCTCTTTGATCATAACATGTAAACACTTGTTACGTTCTCAATACTTTACGTCTCTCGCAGGTTTTCTTTGCTCTAACTATGGCTGCCTTAGCAATTTCTCAATCAAGTTCATTTGCTCCTGATTCTAAAAAAGCCAAGGCCGCGGCTTCTTCCATATTTGCCATTCTTGACAGAAAATCTAAAATCGATCCAAGTGATGAATCTGGCATGAAACTGGAAAGTGTTAACGGAGAAATTGAACTGAGAAATGTGAGCTTCAGGTATCCAACGAGGCCTGATGTGCAGATATTTCGCGATCTGTCATTGAGAATTCAAAGTGGCAAGGTAAAGCCAATAAATTTCATTCTTTTAGACCTTAGAAATTGAAGCATTGGTGTGTGAATATGGCTTCTGATATTTATGTGTGCGCCTCTAATGTTTCAGACGGTTGCTCTAGTTGGCGAGAGTGGAAGTGGGAAATCAACTGTGATTTCATTATTGCAAAGATTTTATGATCTTGATGCAGGCCAAATCACGCTTGATGGCATTGAGATTGACAAGTTCCAACTGAGATGGCTAAGGAAACAGTTTGGACTTGTGAGCCAAGAACCAGTTCTATTTAATGACACAATTCGTGCCAACATTGGATATGGGAAAGAAGGCGATGCAACCGAGGCCGAAATCGTCGCTGCAGCACAGCTGGCAAATGCCCACCAATTCATCAGTGGACTGCAACAGGTCCAAATTTGAACTGTCAAATTTTATTTGTCAAAATTTGCAAACACATTGACATGTATTAGTCATAATAATGCAGGGATACGACACCACGGTGGGAGAGCGAGGCGTTCAGTTGTCCGGTGGGCAGAAGCAACGTGTGGCCATCGCACGGGCCATCATAAAAAGTCCTAGTATCCTGCTGCTAGATGAGGCCACCAGCGCTTTGGATGCTGAATCCGAGAGGTTGGTTCAGGACGCTCTGGACCGAGTAATGGTGAACCGTACCACAGTCGTGGTGGCACATAGGTTATCAACAATCAAAGCAGCAGATGTGATTGCAGTGGTGAAGAATGGAGCTATAGTTGAGAAAGGGAAGCATGAGACTTTGATTAACATTAAAGATGGTTTCTATGCATCCTTGGTCGCACTTAACAGGAATCATTCTTGAAGTGTGTACAGTGTGTATTCAATTTTGTCCCTTTATTCCAATTTAAGATGAAAATGTTATTGTTTGTACTGTAATATTATGAAATGAAATATATTGAAAATTTTCTTCTGCAAAATAATATAAGACAAGGAAGGTTATTTTTATACAATTGACAGAACCAAGAATCATTAAAAAGGAATTATTTCCACAATTATTTTATCCTTCTAACTACACTTATTCAAATGCCATAGTTTACAAAACTTAACATAGATAATTTATTTAGAAAGTGATGGTCAAAATTCTATCTATTCCAATACCCACAACTTAAAGATTTCTCAAAATCCTTACAAGGAGCCCAGTAGATCTAGAGCATGGACAGATCCAACATAGACATTCAAGGACTTGTTAAATTTGAACCAACCAAACCCAGTGTTTTAATAGGCCCATATCACCAAAATTGTTTTCATAAGACCCGATTAAACTATGAGTAAACCTATCGTAAAATAGTCTCGTGTGACTATAATCGTGAGAAATGTTGATCTGATCCATAACTATAATGAATAGTTATAATTTTGACATAAAAAATAATATTTTTTTTAATCGAGTTGAAAATCCGTTTTTTTTGTATCTCTAGGTAGTCTTACTCACCAAACTCATAAAAATATAATTTTGTTTCTATATTTAATTACCAAAAAAAAAAAAAAATTCTCTTTAAATACTTCAACTTCTCATTCTTGATCAATATGGCACAATTCGACATCACACATTGAAAAAATATCGCTCAATTAGTCACGTCACTTGATTTCACAATCAAACATAATTACAACAACTAATTTCTTTATATATTTTCAAAATTCTGATCCAAAAGTGTTGCCTCAGAATATTAGATACTAAAAAAATTTATGGTAAAGATTATACGATGAATCGGCCGGAACTTATAATATCCATTTATTTTATTTTTAATTTAAAAATCCAAAATGTCGAAAATTATAAAATCTTACAAGAAATTATGGATTTTAATTGAAACATCATTTGTTGCGAATCACTTCATATTTCTCTTAAGCTTATAATAATTAGAGTAAAAAAATAACTATATTGTCTTTAATCTTTCAATTTATTATCTTATCTTCCGTCATTTCATCTCATCAGCCAAACAATATAATAATGTTGGCAAAAATTTGTGTGAGACTATCTCACGAGTTGTATTTTGTGAGACGGATATCTTATTTGGCTCACCCATGAAAAAATATTACTTTTTATGCTAAGAGTATTAATTTTTATTNTAAACAATATATTAATGTTGGCAAAAATTTGTGTGAGACTATCTCACGGGTGGTATTTTGTGAGACGGATATCTTATTTGGCTCACCCATGGAAAAATATTACTTTTTATGCTAATAGTATTAATTTTTATTGTGAATATCGATAGGGTTGACCCGTCTTACAGATAAAGATTTGTGTGACTATCTCACAATAGACCTACTCATTAACGTTTGATTCAAAATTTTTAATCTGATTTTTGTTATTCAATTTTTGGATTTTTTTAAATCTAACCAAACAATTTTAATTTTTTTTTGATTATAAAAATGGATCCATGGAGTAAAGTGATAAAATATTACAGTACTCCAAGAAAGTGAAAAAATAGTTCGAAATTTGCTTTTCTTCCCATTGGTGATGTCCCCATCACGAGTCTGCGTGAGCGAGAATTACTATACTATATTTTGACGCCGAATCGACTTGGTGTATCTTTTCTTGGTTACTGAGTCCTAAACATATATAAACTATATGCTCCACTTCATTTTCTTCTAATCTGCGTATAAATTACCTTATTTTTCTTCTTCTCCCACTCTAATTTCACAATCTTTTTGTCGAAAACTGCGCCAAGAAATTTGAACGTGGAGTCTTTTCTTTGTCAGCCTTCGGTAGGAACGAACAAGTTTATGTATTATGGGAATCTTCTCTTTTGTTTTGGGTATCGATTGTCGGTTTCCAAGGAACTTTTTTAGTGGAATATGTCTCGTGTGTTTGATTCTGAATCAGTAGTTTATGTTGAAAAGATCCCATCGACGGATTATTTTTATATTTTTGTAAAAAAGATCAAGCCTTTGTATAATATACAAGTGTTTGTTACATCAATTAGGCCATGCACCATCGGCCTTCATTCACTGTGTATTGCTCTGTGTACGTTCTATTATGCTTAATGATTCTTTTTTCAGGAAATTTTCACTCGTGTAGAAGGGGTCTGGAGTAACTTGGAGCTGTTTTTTGTGAAAATTGAAATATGGAGTTGAAAGCAATGATTTTGGGGCACTTTTTGGTGATTTCTTTGGCTTTAAACGCTGGGCTTTTATACAGAGACTACTGCAATAATGGGAAGCACAAATCTGTGGAGTTTTTCAGCTTTAAAACGGAGTGCAAGAATGAATCTTTGGTTACCAAAAGAGACACCCATGTTGCTGGAAGGTTTCCTTTTGAATCATCTTCTTCAAAAGTTGTTGATGGAGTTATTGATCTTGATCAGTAAGTACTGTTAAACAACTGCACTCTTTCTTTTTTGAGTCTGTTCTATTCTTTTCTTTCCTTTTCTTTTCATTCTCCTTGCTGGGATAAATATTACTATTTTAGCAGGAAGAAAAGGGTCTATTTAGTTTCCATAGTTTATTGAATTTTTTGGTTTGAAGGTAAAAATAGTCATAAAAAGACTTGAAATTTGGGTAGCGACCTTTCTGGATTATGAACAATGGTGGATTAGTGCTGTATGATATAGCTGAATTTATCTCTTATAATTTTAGGTTTTAAATTTTGATTAGATGGATTCTCTGGCACGAAGAGTGTCATCTTTTCTTGAAGCAAGGGCAATATTTTGCTCTTTTAAATAATAAGTTTTTGGCTGCAAATAGAGGTGTATAAGATATAAGGGAAATTGGCTTCAGTCTCCGTCCGTCGATTTTTTTTGCGTTCAGTCTCTGGGTACTTTTTAATACCACATTTCCACATGAAATATACCATATTTACACATGAAGTATACCACATTTTGTATGACATAGTATCATAATTTTGTGGGTAAGGAGTGAACCCAAAAAAATATTTTGATTGGAGATTTTTCACCAACTTCCCTGACATATACAGATCACACATAAACACACACATATATAATAAGACATGAGTGGAGTTATAGTATTCCATTGAAAGAACAAATAAAATATAATATAATATAATATAATATAATGAAATGTAATGTATAGCGTCTCTGTTATGATGGTTGGATTAGTAAATATTTTTTCAACTTTGAAATTGTTGACTCTGCATGATGGCGTAGCATAATTCTCTGTCACACTGGTGCGATTCCCTAACGTGCGCTTGCGGGTCACGCTATGTCAGATTAAAGACAGGGACAAGTCCTGCTGACTTGGGAATTCCAACGGTGCATGTTAGAGTGCACAGCTATTGAGCAGTAGTGTCTTGCTTCAATTTCTTGGGAATTCCAACTGTGCATGTTAGAGTGCACAGCCATTTAGCAGTAGCATCTTGCTTCAATTTATGATAATTTTTTCCAAATTTTATTTTGTATTGCCATAAACTTTCTTGGTTTATTGCATAATATGTTCATTCATAAGCTTGAAATAAACTTTTCCAATCACTTGGTTATTTTCGCTAGGTGATAATAGACCAGACTTAGCGAAGTAACTGTTTATATGATTTATTATGGAAAGTCGACTTAGCGAAGTACTACGTAATAGGATTTATTATGGAAAGTCTTGACTATTGAATGCTTCGTCGATGACATTATCTTTCTGGTGCTGTGTACTCGATACTTGTGATGTGAACTATCAATCGAGCGATGTTAGATATGAACTCGATATTATTATGTTATCAGCTCTTGATTGAGTATATATTTGTTTTGGGAATATTGTTGTTTGTGCTTTCAAAACGCACACATTACTCTCAATGGAAGTTTGCAATCTTTGAGTTGTTTGTGGATCCGATATTGATTTGTGAAAATTGTTTGACAAGAGTTATAAGACCATGTAGTAGATTCAATGAGCAACTTGATTTAATGATCTTTGTAAATCAACACGAACACAACATAGTAGCTAACAGAAAGCATCACCTAGAGTCTCTTTTTGGATCCATGTGACGGCAACTCACACAAGTTTAATCAAATGTCCTCAATAGTTAACTTATAATGGGTTTTCTATGGCCAACCGCAATATCATTAATTCACGTGAACCTGGACTATTGGTCCCATGTTTTGTCATTGAGAAGCCTATAATTTTAATGGCCTTTATGTTTTTTTAAAATTGAGATGCGTTTTTGTGGGTCATTCCAAGCTGTGTGTTTCGCCACATTAAGACCTCCTTTTTATCTTTAAAATCAGATTAAATAAAATAAAAGAAAAACACCCTTCAAGATTCATGAACTACACACCTCTACATGGAAAAGAGTATAAAGATTCCATTTTCTTGGATACATTTTTAGGTATTTGTCTCTTGATGCAAGGAATAATTATGGATTTGACATCTACTTTGTCTTTTTTTCAATCATTTGATCTCATAATAGTGCATGTCCCACAAGTTTGGCCCTCCAATAATTAACTCCAATCCCATATTGGAACTCAAGGCAATGGTGTGGACCACTGTCCTTTGATTATGGACCATCCTTGGTATGGCGATGTTATATCATGCTACTTAAAATGTTACATGCATCCCCTTGTAAACTCAATTCACTTGCATATATTCTATGTATCATAGGCAGTAAATCAAAGTATTTGAAATACTCCCACAAATCCAAATCATTCCGTCGAACACAACCTTAGCTTCTTCATTTGATGCATGTGATTTTCGTATACGTGACATAATGTAAAACATGTCTTGCCCCTCCTAAGATTTTAGATTCGTCCCCCTAGGTGTAAATCCCGACTCCAACGACTGGTGGAGATGGTAGTTGTGATACCTTGTCTCACATCTAAAAAATCAAATATTTAAAATGAGTTTGTAATGGCTTACAATGGACTTCTATAGCAACTTGGGTTAATCATTTTCGTAAAGCGATAACGAATACGAAATAGTTGCTACAGGGGCTCATTGTGCAGTCACGCAGGCGCGGGCCCAGGCTCGGGGCATGACAGAATGGTATCAGAGCCGGTAACCGGCATAGAACACCGGGAAATAAGTGCTATACAGGGCAAAGTGCTACGTGCATGGGAGCCACCTCTTGAACCTGCGGGCCAAAGTGCTACATGACGGGAGCCACCTCTTGAACTTGTAGGAACCACCTCTAGATTCTCGGTGCTGGTGGATCGAGGGGTCAGACCGCGACGAGGACGTCACGTTCTGAAGGAAGGGTGATTGTGATACCCTTGTCCCACATCTAAAAAATCAAAGATTTAAAATGAGTTTATAATGGCTTACAATGGACTTCTATAGCAACTTGGGTTAATAATTTTCGTAAAGCAATAACGAATACGAAATAGTTGCTATATGGGCCTATTATAAGTCACGCAGACCCGGGCTCGGGGCGTGACAGTAGTAGTGAAAATCAGGTCAAGAACATGGTGTAGTCGTTACACTTTGTCTTAAAAAATTAAGGTTTTCCACATATAATCTATCAGGGAATATAACTTCACATCTTTTAATTAAACAATTTTTACATGGATAATACAAAATATTATGATTTTAACTTATAATCTTGAATAAATCTATCCTCGAGAAGGAATCTGGAGTTTCCAACTGATAAGAGTAAAGTAGCTAATCTTTATGAGCTAATAGATCCAGAGGGTCACAAGTATGGAACAAATTGTGTTTTTACTGTAGTAACTTCGAGCTAATGGCATGTTGGCTTTACGAGTTTCTCATTTAACAATTATTCCTAAGCAGTGGTGATCCGACTATGTACGAGAGGTATTGGCAACAGATGGGGGACAAAACCACAGTCGTGATCCCCGGCTGGAAATTTGTTAGCTATTTTTCGGATAGAAGAAGCCTTTGCTGGTTCCTAGAGCCAGAACTTGCAAGTTCGATTATCAGGTTGCACAAACTGGTGGGCAATGCTGTCACCGAGAACCGCTACATTGTTGTCGGGACGGGTTCCACACAACTTTTCCAGGCCGTGCTATATGCACTCTCACCATCCAATGCTTCAGAGCCAATCGACGTGTTATGTGCTGCTCCATTCTATTCTGTAAGTCGCTGAAATTATGTCTTTTTACTCGTCAATTCTTCAAATATTTCTCAAAAGAATGATTCTTTGGAGAATTCTTTGACATCTTCAAATTCGAAGCATGTAAGCTTGGATTTTTAACTTTTTTTTATCTGTTTAGTTATTGAATTGCTATCTGGTATATCTTTAAAACTTTTAGTAAAACAAAGATAACGGGTTTTTAGGACATGGATAGATGCCTGTGGCACCATCACTTGCTTTCAATTGCCTGTGCAACAATTCCTTAAAACAAGATTTCGGGCTTGAGTCTTGTGAAAGGAGAAGACAGAAATTGGGAGAGCTTCTCCCGTAAAGGTCCAACCCGACTTGACTCTGAAAACATTGGGCCCCAATGTGGCTTTAGAAAGTGCAGGTGGATAAATAAATAATCACACTAGTCCAAACTCTTCAAAATTAGACCATGATCTTGAAAAATCGGCTTAATTTTTTGTCAAGCGATCGTTGTAACTGACGCTTTTCTGCTTTCTGATGTCAACTCGGCTGGACGAAAACTTTTGTCTTCGAATAATTACATGTTTCAATTCAAGAAATATATCCATCAAGAATTCTTTGATGAACCTGTTAGATTTTCTGCAGTCATATCCACTGATCACTGAATTTCTTAAATCTGGACTTTACAAATGGGGTGGTGATGCTCACAAATTCAGGCAGAATAAACCGTATATCGAACTTGTAACGTCTCCTAACAACCCAGATGGATTATCAAGACAAGCTGTGGTGGATCAAGATCAAGGAATGCTGATTCACGACTTAGCATACTATTGGCCACAATATACTCCAATCTCCTATGCTGCAGATCACAATATCATGTTGTTCACCGTGTCAAAAACCACTGGCCATGCTGGTACACGCTTGGGGTAAGCTCCAGGTTTCGAATATTTCATTTTCTGGAAATACTACATTGTGTTAAAAAAATTTCAGTACAATCTTGTAGATGGGCTCTTATCAAAGATGAAGAAATCGCGAAGAAAATGACGGAATTTATCATGCTTAGTACCATAGGTGTGTCTAAAGAGTCCCAGCTTCGGGCAGCAAAGATCTTGCAGGTGGTGTCTGATACACACGAATATCGCACCAACCAAGACTTCAGGGAAGGTGATTCTTTCTTTGAACATAGCTATTACCTCATGGCAAAGAGATGGAAACAACTTCGAAATGCTGTGAACCAAAGCAAGATCTTTAGTCTGCCCCATTTCCCTTCCGCCAAATGCACGTTCAATGGTCATACTTTTGCAACACAACCAGGTAATCTTCAACTGTTTCACAAATTTGTTAGAAATGTAACATACTTGAAAACTAAATTCGATCTACATACGCACAAATATAATACGAAAAGATTTATATACGGAAATATAAACATAAATGAATTGTTACCTCTAGCCATTAATATTGAATTTGAAACTGCGACTAGCAAGATCCCAAAAATAACGAAAACAAAGATCTTCTAAATCTTTATACAATTCATGAGATGTATTTTTGAATAAATTATATCAATATTTATAGATGTTCTCTAACTATTATCTAGAGAGTTTAAATTGATTGTGACTTATTTTGATGATATTTATTCATGATATGATAAATCAAATCTTAAAATATTTATCAGCTTAATTCAGATTAATGAAATATGTTGACCATAATTAATTTATTTAATGTACTTTAGTAAAATAATTTAAAATTCTCCCACTTGGTCTACATTTCAAATTAATTGAATAATCAATAAATTAATCATCATCCAAAATTAAATCATCCAAAATTAAGAAGCAAATGCGCGAATCATGATGATATGTCCTCTTATACTGAATATTATCTTTCATGTATTACACGTATCATATTTTTTAATATAACTTAATTAATAAAATCAATGCTTTATTCTAGGTATAATTTAATTTATGTTTTCTCAAGATAACTGAATATGAGAAATATTGTAATAGTTTTATAATCAAAAAATGTATATACCATAAAATATTTCATGAACAAAGTCCATAATTAATTAATACATGATTATTAAACATCTTAATTTGCATGTCTTTAGGTCGAATGATAATTAATTCAGTATTAATGTGTTTAATGACCATTTTATTTTGCTTGACGCGCTCTCCGATGGCTATAACACTTTATGTCAATATAATTAATTCGACTGCCGTTTTAGTCACAAAGACTACGACTTAATTTTCGTAATATAATTTTAATGGCTTAGATATAAAATTCATAATTCTAAACCCAAAAATGAAACCTCTTATTTAATATACACCATTAAATAGTGCTTCAAAATTAGAAACAATTTGGACTCCATGGTGGAACTAATAAATCACTTCTAAATTATCAATTCGTCTATGTATGGTATCGTAAAACATTTTATAACTTTCTAGCGGTCAATACCTAGTTACTTTGATAATTTTCCTACAAATTCTGCTCCTGTTAACCTTCTTGTGTAATGTCTCACAAAATTCTCAAAAAAACTCAATGAAGAAATAACATTGTGAAACCTTAAATACCATTCGGGGCTTGTTTCAATCTTCTTAAATTTCTTGATCTTGTAATATTAAATACTTACTATAACTAGAGAATAATCCTTAATGTTATTTCATGTAACCTACTTATTCTATATCACTATTGAGGAAAATTTGTTTTCATGAAGAAAACTTTCTTAAATACGTGAGAAAATATTTTCATGTAGTCAGTTACTCCCCTTGAGTAAATTCCTTTAATAACTAATGAATCTAGCCTTATATTGTTCAATGTTGCCTAATAAAACTTTATTTGTGTTGAAGACTTATTCATTACTTGCTATCGAATTCCTTATCATTCATAACATTATAACACAAATTATATTTTACATGTTTATGGCTTGTGAAAACATCTCAGGATAATTTTCGGTTCAAGAACAAATAATCAAATTATTTCAAATATATAATATAATCATATGTAATTGTTGGTATCTTAATTCCACTATATCTTCTTAAAGTTGTATAAACACTTTCCAATATCTTTATGAGCATTAAGATCTACATGATCATGATCAACAATTTATGGAATTTATATGATTGATTCCACAACAAAAACTTTAACTTGAAAGATGTTATGAATAGAAAACCATATATAACTTGTGTGGACAGATGATAATAATACCGATCAATATTCTGAAGTTGATCGCTCCCATTAATCAAGTCATTCTAAAAAAATTTCGCATCTTTTAATTACACAAATCTTATGAATAGTAATGAACAATAAAATATATATTCTTTAGACCTTTGATATATCTGAACGTGTGTAACTTGTTTTCTTGTGGATTATCAGATCTTACTTTAGACAAGTATATTCAAACATGCATATGTCTCAAACTCGGTTTCCAACATTTTCATAATTCAAATGGTGTTTTTTGGACAACTTCATTTGGAATTCGATTTAATACATACAAAGTCTTCCTAGTAATTTCAATTCACACAAACTTAAGAAGTTTGGAACTACTAACTATGTTCTACACCATATCCATATATGTTCTACACCATATATGGTAAATACCATTTGAACTAATTTGGAACTACTAACTATGTTCTACACCATATATGGTAAATATATATATATTTACCATATCTCACTCTCAACATTACTTTTCTAATTTCATCTTATATGTTTTTCAAACAAGTATGAATATATATTCGTGAGTAATCATCAATAAGACAATAAAATATTTCTCACAATATAAATCTATAAATATCCAAGTGAATGACCTCCAATATATCTAAATATTTCTTTGACACATTGGTCTACTCTCCTTAATGTAGTCCTAGCAGGTGTCAAAATCAATAAAAACCAAGATTTCACATAATAGAATAATATTAATTTATAACACATTTCTTAATAAAAGTATTTTCTTAAATATGCAATGTAAAATATTATATATGTGTTTTAAAATTACTGCAAAAAAGACCAAATATAAGATTTATACAATAAATTAAATAATAATAATGAAAATTAAGGAATATGTATTTGATACTTAGTCTTGAAACTGAAATCAAATTTTTAGATAAATTTGGAATCAGAAGTCTTTTCAACAACAATATAAAAACCACTATGCAAGTTTCGACAAACTTCACATTTGAGATCATCTAGTTTACTAAATAAATGTTGCATGAATCACTTCCTAATGGCTTCCTCGAGTTTTGCAATCTTTTCATGATATTGGTAACGAAGACGGTAGAATCATAATCAATCCATCAAATGCTATGATTGATATTACCCATATTGGATCATAAATATTGAGATTGAGCAGTCATGTCCACACCTTATTTTTCCCCCATAACAGTAAACCTTCTTCTTAAATACATATGATCAAAAATCATTTATTGATCATTTAACGTTACGTGTGTTTTAGAAGATCTTAAATGAGTAATAATGTTGAACGAGATTGTTCAAATTGTAAACTAGAAACATCTTAATCTCAGTAGTTTTAAATTGAGACGTCATATCTCTTTATGTGCATGACATGGTTTGAATATTGGTGAGCTTTAAAAATGAAGACTACATAATTAAGGTGTTTGTGATTGTACGAACACTAACATACCGTTCAATTGAACACCTGATCCCAGTAGAAATATTGATCTTACTGAAACTATATAAGAAACTATTAAATCTCTTCCACTTTTCATAAAGATCATCACGTACATTAATAACTGATTTTATTATTGACAGATGATTCATATTTCCTAATAGTATAATCGGTGTCATTAAATCAATGAAGAATAATCTTCTTTCCGCACCTCATAATTATAATCTTAAATTTTGGAAATTTTATAATTAATATCAGAGTAATTAACATGATAAAATGATGTAAAATAAATAAATTACATGTTAATTATAACCAAATGAAGTAGTAAATCATATGTCATGTTTTACCCTTGTAATCATGCAATAAATGTGATCACTGACATAAAATTGACCATGAGCTAATTTTTAATTCAATTTATTCATACAACTTAATAATATAAATATTTAATTATATTATATTTTTAATCTCTGTGAGTAAATTAAGAAAATAATTCAACATCATATGAATCACTAGAATATTAAATTTTTTATGCATTAAATATTTATTATCCATAATTATTCATCTCCAAGTATGACCAAATGGTGAATAAATGTATGTAATTTATGTCTATTACAGCTAAATTTGATAATTAATGTGTAATTTTAATTCAATTAAAGATAATGTGACTATTCTTTAATAAGATAATGTGACTATTCTTTAATAAATCAAAATTATACGAATTACTAAGATATGATCACAAACGTAGTAATTTACTATAATAAATGTTCTTCATGTGATAATCTACTCACCTGATACGTATAATTTCATATTATTAGGGGTGTTGTGGTTAAACCTTAATTATTTAAAATTATACGGATTTACTAACCATAATTTTTGCTTCACTTAATTCTTATATAATAATTATTTAACGACACAATCAATAATTTTTGCGAGTGCTATCGGGAAAGATAGGTAGGGTTAAGGACTTTTAAATACCTAATTCCTAAACAGAGCAACGCTCCTCAGAGAGATCAGTGACAAGTCAAGGCAATTTAAATCGGTCTATTAAGGATTCCCTCAAATTATGTTTTCATATGTATTTCATAATAATTATTATTTAATTATCCATATCATGGATCTCTATAAGCCAATTTTTTTTTTTATTTTTCAACCGTTTTTAGGCGATTAAAAGTTTTTCTCAAACACTTAGAATGATGTCCGGTTGACCTTGACTTTCTGCGGAACCAATCTGAACCATTGTGAACGATTGGATTTTGCCTGCGTCTAAGCCACGATCGGTTGGATTCAGCATTCTCAAATTTGACATATCTTATACCATGTCGCCTTCCATTGTTATCAAATCGTACGTTCTGATTGCTTTGGACTTCAGGCTCGTTATGTTCATGTACTGTACTAGATCCGACAAATTTAATTGATTTTAAATTGTTTTTTTCTAGCTGCGGTTGAGTTTGTGCTTCAGAGGTGTTGCACTCATTGATGTTGTCACCTAGCCTGGTTCTGTCTGCGGCCGGTTTTTGCATCTCATGCATCCTTTTAAGAGAAGCAAAAGATTTGTTTTATGTGTTGATTGTGTTCATCAACCATTTATTTTCTTTTAACGTGGCATGGAACAATCTACGCAGGTCATCATTCTTAGCCGCTAGCAGACTTATCTTCACTTTCAAACCGTCAACCTCCTTTTGCTGCGAGCAACTTGAGAGTGTTAACTTGTTTTTTAAGTCCTGTTTTTCTGCTTTAGCTTCATCGAATTGCTGCGATAGTCCCTTAAACTCATTCACCATGTCGTATAGTGCTGTGACAAAGTCTTCTCGTGTAAATTCAATAGAGTCGAAGTCAAATACCATTTTATCCGTGGATTCTGAGTCTTCATTAGCCATGAGACATTTTACTGTTTCATTGTCGCTTTCACTCGTAGATACCTCGGAGATGGACCTTTCTGATCTGAGTCGGCCAACTTGCTTTTATCTTCCTCTGCAATCAAAACTCGTTGATTTTTCTTTTTGGTGAACTTTTTGTCATCTTTGCACCGTCTCCTATCAACCGGTCTCTTTTCATCTTTCTTCGGCCTGTTGCACTCTGCAATAAAATGTCCCTTCTTTCCACAATTAAAGCAAGTTTGACCATCATCTGTATGGTCTTTTTTAAAATAAGGTTTAGTCATCTGGGATTGATTTTTATGCATAAATTTACTTAACTTCTTGACCAATAAGGACATGGCTTCATTGCTCAGTTACTCAGCCGATTTCTTACTTGTTGACTCTTCGATCGGAAGAGTCACTGCGGTAGCTGCCAGGGCCTTTGTTTGAGAAGTGAATGATTCTTCTTCAGTTCGTATTCCAAGCTTGAATTCGCACGCTTTAGGATCGGCAAAGAGATCGTGAAGCTCCAGCTTGTTCAGATCTTTAGATTCTCGCATCGCTATTGTCTTCACGTCCCATTCTCTGGGAAGAGCTCTCGTTAACTTCAAGGTAATTTCACGGTTAGAGTATTCTTTTCCTAGTGAAATAAGTTCAATAATAGTAGCACTAAACCGTTCATCAAATTTTGCGAGGGTTTCTCTTGGCTTCATCTTTGTATTGCCAAATTTCTGGATAGCGACTATCAGTTTGTTTTTTTTGGTCTGGTCGTTGCCCTCACATAGTTGTGTGAGTTTTTCCCATATCTCCTTTGCTGTGGAGCAAGTTTTAATCTTAGCAAACATGTTCTTATCCAGTGTTTTATAAAGAATGTCTTTTGCGACGTTGTCAAGATTCGCCTTCTTCTTGTCCTCAGTTGTCCATTCGGATCGATGCTTTTCCATCATTTGGGGAGCGTCTTCAGTTGTAACCACAACTAGATTGACTTTCAAGATCTTCATAGGCCCGTCAGTGATGACATACCACATGTCATAGTCCTGGGCTGCTAAATGTGCCTGCATACGAATCTTCTAGTCATCATAGTGTTCTTTAGAAAACACAGGAATTTTGTTGAAAGATGCCATGTATAAATCGTAGATATCGATGTTCGAGAGAACCCTGCTCTAATACCACTTGTTGGTGAATAAACTCTTTGAAAATATTTGCTTTTAAAATTTGTTTTCAATCGTTTTTAGGCGATTGAAAGTTTTTATCAAACAGTTAGTAATATGAACCACTTGAAAAGTGCGGAAAACGGTTCAATATTTCTAATGATAGTTTCAACTGTTTGGCAGTCTAATCAACAAGATATGGTTCGAAATGTAAAAATCTTACGAAAAGTAAAGACACATGATTTTTATGAATGTTCGGAGATAAGACTCCTACGTCACCTCTTCTTCCTCTGTAGTAAGGATTTCACTAAAAGACTTTGGCTTTACAAAACTCTTTGCGACATCTTACTCCAATCTGGACTTATCACACTGCCTGTTTTGGAAATCTTAATGATCAATTTACACTTCTGGATTTTAAGAACCCCCGGTTCACCATACACCACTATTAATCAAATAACCAAATGTTACTGATGTAAGTAAAACAATCTGTTTTAGTAGCACAAATATGATCTTTGAATGATCAGATATCTTTCTGTTGAGTGCGTGTTTGATGAACAATGAGGTATGTGATCTTTGATTGCGCTCAGATTCTTTAAGTATGCAGGCTTGTAGTAATCACACTGTTGAAAGCTTGACGATTTATATCTCTATATCTTGCATACTTCCAGCTCTTCTTATATAAACTGTCATTCCAACGGTCGAAAAGAGATGAGTAACGTTAACATCTAACCTTGGAATGATATGCCACTATCAGCTGCAAATACATTAAATGTTCTTGAACAAAACATTTAATGTTCTCTTTGCTAGCATAGCTTTGAATCCCGTTTCTTGAAGAGTTATTACTGAGTATTCTTTTATGGCAACTGTTTTTACCATCAGAACTTGTAGGATATAAGTAATCTTTTTTTTCTGGGATAGTGACATAAATGCATATTAATATCGGGACTGGTGCAGGACATGGTTGATTTGTAACGGTGCAAAACCACTGAATGTCCTGAACCGATCAGAGAATGTCTTTCATTAAGTGAGCAATAAATAGCTGTTTAATGATTCAATTTAAAGTCTTCGAACAGCCGGTTGGGAAGTTCTTTAAAAGTTTGAACTTCTTCTTCAAACAGTTGAATGGTAGGCGATCTGAAATTCAAACGGTTGAAGACTAGACGGTTGTAAGTTTAGACGGATGAACTGTTCCTGTTATACACAGAAGATTGCAGCTGTTTTATGAAACAGTTAAGTTCTGTTTTGATTTTGTCGATCACCAAAACTCTTAAGTAATAGTAATTCCTTAAAAATTTTAATATGACAATTTTTAAAATTTATTTGCACGTATGATTATGGCAAATCATATCATAATATTAAAAATTTCATAATTAAAACAATTTGAAACATAATAATTCATGCAAATAATTTCTTAACATGTCAATATTCATAATTTGGAAGCACATTTTTTCTAAATTCAAATTTTAGGATTTTCATAATTTGCATAAATTATTAATACAAACATACCTATAAATAAAAATTCTAAAAATGTGAAAATTCTTAATTTGATATTATTATAAACTGAGAATNTCCCTCCACATCCGGTTATTGAATGGTCGGAAACCGAGACAACATGCTGGAAAACAATGACTCATCTTCGTGCAGACAAAATCATGAATTACCGACCTTTTTTCCGATGTAATTTTCCTACCAGCGGTGTAGAAAAGGTTGCCCCAACGCGGGCTTTCGTCTAATAATCTTATTCGTCGGAGTTAAGTTTTGTACCATGGCGAATTTCATCAATTACAAGGTTAGGGTTTCTGTCCAATTTATTTGATTTCCCCAAATTACACCAAAAATAGGATTTTTAATCAAAAATTATATAAAAATTCATTATACAAATATAAATTGCACCGATATAATTTTCCAAAAAGTTTCCCAATCTAAAAAAATCTCATGATAGGATCGGTTAGGGGTAATCGTTGAGTTACAATAGCTTGGTTCTTGAAATATTGAATATCGATGAATTAAATCGAGTTTGGTTTTTAAACCAAGCGGAAGACACTCGAAATAATCCTTCGTAGAAACCGATTAAACATTTTGTAAATCATTTAAAATATATGCAAGTTGAATGAGTAAAAATATTTTGTTGAAACATTTTATCAAACACTTTGTATGCAATATTTTGATATTTAAATAACACATAAAATACTTCAAGAATGCATCTTTAACATAATGGAAATAATAAGTAAATGGAATAAACAAATAGACACGAATTTATTTATGGATGTTCAAATGCTCTTACGTCACCCTTTTTTCCCTTTGGGAAGAATACACAAGAAGATTTTGATTTATACAACACCTTGTACAAACCCACTCCAAAAGGGCAGCACCCAACTATAACTCCTAGTACTCAACACCTTGTACAAACCCACTCCAAAATGGCAGCATCCAACTAGAACTCCTAGTACTCAAGATTGCAGGCAACACTTCACAATCACCATATTATTTAATATATCATATGCAAAGACTACAAACACATTGTTTTACGTCTTTGTGTGAAGACTCACTCATCTAATATTTGAAGTTCAACTCTCTTGTATATGTGTAGGTGATTGTGTGTAAGGAATTTATCTTTTGCAATGTACATCTCAAATGTACCTCACACAAGAGCTTGTGCTCTCAACTAGCTGATTTCTTCATGCTAACTGCCCATGCTTTTAATCCTATTCAAAACCTCTTGTTTGATCTTCAAGATGTTGTATTTATAGGCTGTAACAATGGTATATACGATATATTTAAGTATATGACAGTTTGAAAAATTTCTGTACTATTTCTGAAATTGCAACGGTCAAATTCGCCTTACTGGACATTTTCCTGAGTGGTCAACTGGTTCAGTTCAACTGGTCTGGTTCATTTCAGCTGGTCTGGTTCAGTTTCAGTTGGTCCGGTACAGTTCAGTTCAGGTCTGATTCAGTTCAACTGGTTTGGTTCAATTTAGCTGGTTCAGTTAAGTTTCAGCTGGTGTGCTGAAATCAGCCTAGCTGATTTCAGTTTGTGCAGAACCAGTAGTTTCATCGTCATTTATCAGTATCTCTAGCTTCGATTCAGATTTTGTCTTTTGAATATGATTTGTTGATCATCGTCTTATCTTTCCAACGCATACTAAATCGCTTCATTCCAATAACCGAGCTGAGAGATATGACCAAAATACCGCAACTGCTCATACCCAACTGATTGCTGTTTTTGTGCAATGAGTTCGGTAATTTAGCGATCAGTTGGATCTTGTTAACATCCGATTTTGCCCAACTGACGTGAAATACGACTTGTTTCAAATTGAGTTTTCTAATCAATTGAGTTGGCGGATTGTCATTTGAATCATCTAGCTGAGAGATATCATCAAAACACCGAAACTATCATCCAGCTGAGAGATATCATCAAACACCGAAACTCGCCAGAAATTCAGTTTGGCTAAATTCAGTGTCAGTTGCTTTTTGTGTTTACAGCTTCACACATGAGTAAATATGTTAGAAATACAATAACAAGTTTTGTTAACATCAAAATCAAGATTGCGAAAATGAAATGTTCCAACATCTCAAAAATATCAAGATTGAGAAAAAACCATTCTAATACCAACTGTTATAAATTTAACATACTGCAGAACTGAATTTGATCTACATACGCACAAACATAATATGTAAATATGGACATGCGGAATGCGGAAATATAAACATGAACGAATTGTTACCTCCATCCATTGATATTTTGAATTTGAGATTGCGATCAACGAGATCTCTGACAAACAAACAAAGATTTTCAAAATCTTTATGCAATTTGTGTGATGATATATTTTTGAATAACTGCGTAGATTTAGGAATCCTGCCACTATCTATATATGTTTTCTACCCATCATCGAAAGAGTTCGAATTTATTGTGATTTATCTTGATGATATTTATCCAAGATATGACAAATCAAATCTCAAAATATTTATCTTGTTAATCCAGATAATATTCTTGTTTTCTGTTCTGGTATTTATTTTAACGAAAAATGTTGACTATAATTAAATAATTTTATAGATTTTAATAAAATAATCTAACAAATTTTCCTTATGCTTTGAATTTCTGATATTCCTCGCATTTTTTAGTCACACCACTGGCCCATAGACCATGGTTGATCTTACAAAAAAAATTATCTGGTTTTGTAGCTTTTGCTTGGCTCAAGTGTGAAGGCGAAATATACGATTGTGAAAAGTTTCTCCGCGAGCACAAGATATGGACAAGAAGCGGAAAGCACTTCGGCGACAGCACAAAATATGTTAGAGTAAGCGTTTTGCCTCGTGACGAAGAATTCCAGCAATTTACCGACAGATTACGTAGTATTATTTAGTATATCGAAGAATCTGCTTCCCCTTTTCTCCCTTTAAATTTTTTCCTGGAAAAGGATATCTACAACGGCTTGGTTGCTTTAGCGCTACTATTTTTCGTTTGCTCGATATATTGTATTTGTTTTCAGAATTGCTTATTAGTCTGGAGTCAAACTTCTAGTCTTTGGAATTGGATTTAGTTTGAAATGATTATTCTTTACATTAGGTATTAATTATATACTTGATATCATGCAAACATATGTTAAAAATTTAAATGTTGATGTCAGATCCATTTTGTTTATATGAATATAATTATTACTTTGTAGTCCCTTGGGGAACATACGATAATTAATACTTTGTATAATTCTACATGATATTTGATGGAATTGGTATAGTGTTAGGATTGAAGATAACAGTTTAGAGATGGTGTGAATGAAAGACTATGACAAATAATGTAAAACTCAAGCTGTGTTAACATTTCAAGTCAATATTTCAATTAGCTTAAGTAACATGGGCTACTAAAATATTTAAGTGTATTTAATAACCAAAACTTAGATTCAAATTTTAATAATTTTAGATTAATTCAGTTCAGTGATATGTATTTAATAATATTAGCTTAAGTCGCTATCATCTTAATTTGTGAGAACCAAAACTTAGATTCAAATTTTATCTTAACAATTTTTCCTTTTTTGTGATGTCAAAATTAAGGTGTTTGTGCAAGTAATATAAACTGAACATAATTTGAACTGTTCATCAATTAAATTGATAATATGTGGAGATAATAAAAACAATATGTCACACCCCGAAACTCGGGATTGACACCGACGTTGTTAAACAATCACACAATCGAAACAACAAGCCTTTCGTAGCACAGTATAAACCGAACCAGTTTATATATCATAATTTCAACTCAAAGGAAACATTGTCTTTTACAACCAAAAATTTCTAAACAACAGAAATGAATGCGGAAACGTAAAACTGCATATTAATACTATCTTAAACTTAATCTAATTCTTGAGATTCTCCATCCCCAGAACTGCTCGGATTCTTCATCCTCAACTTGTTCTTCGGACTTATCTAGGAGGGGAGAGTAAGGGGATGAGTATTTTGGGAAATACTCAGTAAATGGGGGAATTTCGAACACAACATAAAATTTTATAACATTTTCGAAAACATAACATATAAATACAGCATGCTTTTCATAATCGCAACATCGTACTGCGATTTTTCACCTTTAACGGTTTACTGACGTCAGTCCCTAAGTTTTAATCCTCTAAGGGGGCGAGGCCATAAAACGGTTCTATCCCACCGTTAAGGGCCGTATGTTGGAATTCCACCCATTTTCAGGGAATTCTCACAGTGTCAAACATAAACGTACCAAAATTTCGTAAAAACGTATAGACAGAACGACGGTGCTCGACCGTATTTTTTTCTTTTAAAACAACAAAACCGAAAATTTTCACATATGCATAAATCGAAATTATAAATTTTAAAACAGCCCACTTACAGTGTTTGAGAATGCTAAAAAAGTGGATGCTTGGCTTCGAAAATCGGTCGCTTCTTGTTTCCTGCTCGGACGGCGCTTCGGCTTCGATTTTTAGGCNGCCGAAAATTTTCACATATGCATAAACCGAAATTATAAATTTTAAAACAACCCACTTACAGTGTTTGAGAATGCTAAAAAAGTGGATGCTTGGCTTCGAAAATCGGTCGCTTCTTGTTTCCTGCTCGGACGGCGCTTCGGCTTCGATTTTTAGGCTAACTTCGGGACGATTTTTGGGCAGAGTTTTGGCTAGGATGGCTGCTGGATTTTCGAAATTTTCAGCTAGAGAATTCGAAAATTTGGGGTGGAGAATGAGTAGGGATGGTGTGGTATTTATAGGAGAAGGGATGAGAGCTTAATATGGCATCCAAATCATGCATGATAGGCATCAAAATCCCACGATTTTCCTTCCAATTTGCCCTCAAATCTCACGTTTTTTGGCTTAAAAATCCCTTCCACAATTGAGTTATTTANATAATCACATTATTGCAAGATTTCGGTTCTCACATGCCTCCCTCCTTACGAGAAGTTTCGTCCTCGAAACTTGAGTTGGCTTGGTCTCCAAATAGGTAGGGATATTCCTTTCGCATCTTCTCTTCCACTTCCCAAGTTGCTTCTCGCTCTGAGTGGTTGGACCACTGTACCTTGACGTAGGGAATGATACGTCGTATAAGAACTTGTTCTTTGGTGTCCACGATTCTGATAGAGACTTCTTCGTATTTCAGTTCTTCTCCCAAGTTCCCTTCGATCAAGAGTGGTTCTACCTCCAACACGTGACTCGGGTCTGGAATGTACCTTCTCAGTTGGGACACATGGAACACGTTGTGGATCCTTGACATGCTTGGTGGCAATGCCAGCCTGCATGCTAGCGTGCCTACTTTTTCCAAGATTTCGAATGGTCCAACATATCGAGAGTTCAGTTTCCCGGCTTTACTGAATCGGAAAACACCTCTCATAGGCGAGACTTTCACATAAGCCTTCTTGTCCACGTTGAACTCTACAGGCCTTCTTTTAAGATCGGCCCAGCTCTTCTGTCGGTCTTGAGCTCTCTTGAGCTTTTCTCGGACAATTTTGACCTTGTCCACTGTCATCTGTACTAGCTCGGGTCCCATTAAGGCTTTCTCTCCCACTTCGTCCCAATAAAGTGGTGATCGACATTTCTTCCATATAAAGCTTCGTATGGGGCCATTCCGATGCTGCTGTGGTAACTGTTGTTGTAAGCAAACTCAATTAAGGGTAGGTGAGTGCTCCAGTTGCTACTGAATTCAAGGGTGCATGCTCTCAGCATATCTTCTAGGGTTTGGATGGTTCTCTCAGTTTGCCCGTCGGTTTGAGGCTGATAGGCCGTACTTAGGGTCACTTTCGTTCCCATAGCCTCCTGAAGGCTCTTCCAAAAGCGTGAGACGAACCTCGGGTCTCTGTCAGATAGGATGCTCACTGGTACTCCATGCAGTCTCACAATATTATCCATGTACAGCGAAGCCAACTTGTCGAGATTGTAATTCATGCGGACGTGTAAGAAGTGTGCAGTCTTCGTGAGTCTGTCCACGATCACCCAAATACCGTCGTGGCTCTGCCTAGACTTTGGCAATCCTACCACAAAGTCCATGTAAATATGCTCCCATTTCCACTCGAGAATTTCCAGAGGTTGCAGCAATCCTCCAGGTCGCTGGTGTTCTGCCTTGACCTGCTGGCATACCTGACATCTGGAGACGAATTCGGCTACATCTCTCTTCATGCCATTCCACCAGAAACTATTCTTGAGGTCTCTGTACATTTTTGTACTGCTTGGATGGACTGAGAATTTCGACTTGTGCGCCTCTGCCATTATCTCTTGGCGAAGGTTACCACTGTCTGGCACACACAGTCTTCCTTTCATCCACAGGATTCCCTTGTCATCCATCTGATGATCTTGTGATTTCCATTCTCTGACTTGATCCTTAAGTTTAAGCAGTACCGGGTCTCTATCTTGGTTTAAATTGACGGTCTCCTGCAGACATGGCTGGGCCGAGATGGAAGCTAGAGTTACTTTTCCTGGGCCCTTCCGACTTAGCGCATCAGCCACTTTGTTTGCTTTATCCGGATGGTAGCTTATGGTCAAGTCATAGTCCTTCAAAAGTTCGATCCATCGTCTTTACCTCATATTCAGCTCCTTTTGGGTGAATAAGTATTTGAGGCTCTGATGGTCTGTAAAGATTTCACATTTAGCACCGTAGACGTAGTGCCTCCAAATCTTTAAGGCGAACACAACCGCTGCTAGTTCCAGATCATGAGTGTGGTAGTTCTGCTCGTGCGGTTTCAACTGCCTTGAGACGTAGGCGATCACTCTTCCTTCCTGCATGAGTACGCATCCTAAACTATCCTTAGAGGCGTCACTGTAGATAGTGAAATCTTTATTTTCTGCAGGCAGGATCAATACTGGCGTGGATGCGAGTTTTGCCTTCAATGTCTGGAAGCTCTTCTCACAATCCTCATTCCAGATGAATTTAGAATTCTTCTGAGTGAGCTTCGTCAATGGCACGGCTATCGAGGAGAATCCTTCGACAAACTTCCGGTAGTAACCTGCCATTCCAAGAAAGCTTCTGATATCGGTGGCGTTCTTAGGTTTCGGCCACTCTGTAATCGCCTCTACTTTCCTTGGATCCACTGACACTCCTGCTATGGAGATCACATGTCCTAGAAATGATACACTCCTTAGCCAGAATTCACACTTGCTGAACTTAGCATAGAGTTTATTCTCCCTTAAGGTTTGCAGAGCAAGGTGAAGGTATTCTTCATGGCTCGTCTCCTCAGGAGAATAGACGAGGATATCGTCGATGAATACCACTATGAACTGATCCAGGAACGGCTTGAATACTCTGTTCATTAGATCCATGAATATTGCCGGTGCGTTTGTCAGACCAAAAGGCATCACTGTGAATTCATAATGCCCGTATCTGGTTCGAAAGGCTGTTTTGGGAATATCTTCAGCCCTGACCTTCAACTGGTGGTATCCTGTCCTCAAATCCAGTTTAAAGAAGACGGCGGCTCCTTTAAGCTGATCAAACAGATCGTCTATCCGAGGTAGAGGGTATTTGTTTTTGATTGTGATCTTGTTCGATTCTCTGTAGTCGATGCACAATCTCATACTCCCGTCTTTCTTCTTCACGAAGAGTACTGGAGCTCCCCACGGGGACATACTCGGTCGAATTGGCCTTTTATCAAGCAATTCTTGGAGTTGTTCTTTCAGCTCCTTGAGTTCGGCTGGTGCCATTCTGTAAGGTGCATTAGAGATTGGTGCAGCACCGGGAACCAGATTGATCTCAAACTCCACTTCGCGATTCGGGACAGTCCCCGAGAGTTTTTCTGGAAAAACATCTGGGAACTCTCTTACTATAGGGATGTCCTCCAGTTTCAACTCGATTTCTTCTTTTATTTCACCGACTATCGCTAGGTAGATGTCTTCTCCGGATTTCATGGCTCTCCAAGCTTGAGATGCGGAAAGTAATGACTTTCTTTCCTTGGATTTACCATGAAAGACGACCTCCTCCTGATCTGGGGTCCGGAGTTCGACTCTCTTTCCTTTACAATCTACTATCGCATTGTTTCTTGCTAACCAATCCATCCCTAAGATGATGTCAAAATCAACCATGATCAACTGTATCAGGTCGGCACTAAAAGTCTGCTCACCAATACTGATTTTAAAATCCCTGTAGATTTCGTCAGTTTCAATGGTCCTATTGGTAGGTGTGGCTATTCGGAAAGGTTCAGTTAGCTTATCGGGCGTACGTTCTAACTTCTTAGCAAACCTCTTAGACATAAAGGAATGTGTGGCACCACAGTCAAATAACACATAAGCAGACACTGATTGAATTAGAATGGTACCTGACATGACTTCAGTTGCGTCGTCGGCCTCTTCCTGAGTCATGGCAAAGACCCTGGCATTAGGTTTGTCCTCCTTTGGTTTACTAGGTCCTGTCCCCACATTTGGCCTAGTTCCTCTGTTCGGCCCTGCTGGTTGGTTGGCGGCGGTAGGACACTCTGCAAGTCTGTGCCCCGATTTCCCACATCCAAAGCATACACCGCTGGCCCTACGACATTCTCCCAGGTGTCGTAAGTGGCAAGTTGGGCAAGGCTTAATAGCTTGGTAGTTAGTGGCAGGCGAAGGTCCTTTAGATAGTCCATTGGACTGGTTAGGCTTTTTGGAAGTCTGACTGTTATGCGGAATGGACTGGTTAGGCTTCTTGGAAGTCTGACTGTTATGCGGGGATTGACTGTTCAAAGGCTTTTTGTTTTTAAATTCCTTCTCCCTGCGCTGTATATCAGTTTCAGCTCGGATAGCTGCGCCCATCAAGTCTGAAAAGTTGGCAGGTTGGTAGAATGCTAGGGCTGATTGGATCCTGCTGTTCAACCCCTTCTTAAAGCGTTGCAATTTCAAAACTTCGTCCGCCATGATTGCCGGAGCATAAGATTCTAGGGCATTAAACTGGGAGGTGTATTCCACAACTGACATGTCTGGAGCTTGACTGAAATTTTCAAACTCGCTTAGTTTCTGCAGTCTGCCCTCGGCGGGATAATACTGTTTCAGAAAGGCTTCTCTAAAATGCTGCCAAGTGACTGGTCCTGCAGCTGTCATGGCTGGTGAGATTGCTTCCCACCACTTGCCTTCTCTATCCTCCAGGAAAGGCACAGCCACTTCCACTTTCAGTACCTCAGGGACTTCCAACAGTCGCAGCTGAGTCTCCACGCTTTTCAGCCAACTCTGGCTAACTTCAGGGTCGGCGGCGCCACTAAAAGTTGGACACCTATTCTTGCGCAGTGATTCATAGTGGAATTTGACTCCGTGCTGTGGTGGAGGTGGTGGTGGTTGATTGGCGTTCGGGTTCACTAACCCTTGTAATGTTGTTGCCACGATCGTGGCTATGGCCATGAGGTCGGCCTGGTTAAGACTGAAACCAGGTGGTGGTCCATTGTCCTCTTTATTGGCATTGTTTTTGTTTGCATAACGGGGGTTGCGGTTTTGCCTTAGTGGTCTACTGGCCATTTCCTACAATTAAACGCTTCTAAGAATTTGATGTGCATAACGACAAGATTGAATAAATAAGTTATGCTGGAACAACTGAATTTAATAAATAAACATAACTTTTATTAATTTTTGAATGTAGATGAACAACTGAATGTAACAAATAGTACTGAATCGAAACAAATCGTACGGAATAAAATAAAATAGCAACAATGGAAATATAAACTCTTAGTACTAGGGAAAGGTCATCAAGGTAATCTAGTCCTCTATCTCTCCATCTCCTATGCCAGCTATCGGCTCATCTATCTCAATAGGCTCCTCCTCTTCCGGTTCCTCCTCTGGCTCTTCCTCTTGAAGTACCTCCACCATATGCGTAAGATGGGCGTTCTCTTCTGTGAGCTAGGCCACTTGTGCCTTAAGTTCCTGTCTCTCCGCATCAGCCACGTCCATCTCGTCATTCCAATGCTGCTGATACTGTAGATGGTACTGTTTCTTCTGCTTGATTTGCTCCTTTAGAGCTTCAACTTGCTGGACCAGACGTTGATTCACATAGGCAAGGCTATTCATGGCGTCACCTGAATTTTCCAGTCTCCTCTTACCTTTGGCATTCTGCTGTTTCTCTTCCTCCAATTCCTTGCGATAACGCTCCACATCCTCTCGTAACTTTCCATGTTGATACTTGCACTGTTCTATGACAACTCTGAGGTCCATGTTATCACTCCTAACTAGCTCACCCTGATAGATCGACTGGGTAAGGCGGACATGGATCTCATCTTTCTCAGCGGTTAGAAGCTCGACCTCCCTCTTTCTCTCACTCAGTCTAGCTCTAAGTCGTTGAATCTGACGGGACTGAAAGTGAAGGGCAAGCTCCTTCATACGGATGGCAGCTTGGGCACGGGTGCGGGGTCGCATAGGAGTAGACGGAGCCATTTCCTGAAATCAAAAAAAATGGAAATGCTCAGAATCGACAATAGGCAATATCTAACAAGGGGCAATATGCAATATATATGAAATTTTCGGAAATACACAAATATATTTTTTTTTCCAAAAATGGAAAGTTGGGATTTTGACACATGGGTTCGAAGCATATGTCGAGAGGATTCCGGGACAATCGACGGAATCGAATTCGGAATTTCCTATGAGAAGTTATAGGGTTTACGAATATTTCCTAAAACGGCAAAAACGACGTTTCCGAGGCCTAAACGAAGGGAATAGCATCGATCGTTGGGCCGTTTCGGAGGGAATAGCGTCGGCCTCGAGTAAAAATTCGTCCGAAAAGTTTTAGGGTTTTTTTTTTAAATCGATTTTTCCCAACCGGATTATGAACCTGGCGGCTCTGATACCACTTAAATGTCATGCCCCGAAACTCGGGATTGACACCGGCGTTGTTTAACAATCACACAATAAAAACAATAAGCCTTTCGTAGCACAGTATAAACCGAACCAGTTTATATATCATAATTTCAACTCAAAGGAAACATTGTCTTTTACAACCAAAAATTTCTAAACAACAGAAATGAATGCGGAAACGTAAAAATGCATATTAATACTATCTTAAACTTAATCTAATTCTTGAGATTCTCCATCCCCAGAACTGCTCGGATTCTTCATCCTCAACTTGTTCTTCGGACTTATCTGGGAGGGGAGAGTAAGGGGATGAGTATTTTGGGAAATACTCAGTAAATGGGAGAATTTCGAACACAACATAAAATTTTATAACATTTTCGAAAACATAACATATAAATACAGCATGCTTTTCATAATCGCAACATCGTACTGCGATTTTTCACCTTTAACGGTTTACTGACGTCAGTCCCTAAGTTTTAATCCTCTAAGGGGGCGAGGCCATAAAACGGTTCTATCCCACCGTTAAGGGCCGTATGTTGGAATTCCACCCATTTTCAGGGAATTCTCACAGTGTCAAACATAAACGTACCAAAATTTCGTAAAAACGTATAGACAGAACGACGGTGCTCGACCGTATTTTTTTCTTTTAAAACAACAAAACCGAAAATTTTCACATATGCATAAACCGAAATTATAAATTTTAAAACAACCCACTTACAGTGTTTGAGAATGCTAAAAAAGTGGATGCTTGGCTTCGAAAATCGGTCGCTTCTTGTTTCCTGCTCGGACGGCGCTTCGGCTTCGATTTTTAGGCTAACTTCGGGACGATTTTTGGGCAGAGTTTTGGCTAGGATGGCTGCTGGATTTTCGAAATTTTCAGCTAGAGAATTCGAAAATTTGGGGTGGAGAATGAGTAGGGATGGTGTGGTATTTATAGGAGAAGGGATGAGAGCTTAATATGGCATCCAAATCATGCATGATAGGCATCAAAATCCCACGATTTTCCTTCCAATTTGCCCTCAAATCTCACGTTTTTTGGCTTAAAAATCCCTTCCACAATTGAGTTATTTAGCTACCAAGATGAGGGATTTATTCCTAAACTTTTAGAAATATCCAAGAATTAAGTTATCTTATTTCCTTGTACCTTATATCACACACCAAACTTGCAAATATTCTCCCCATATTTCGAAAATTTGCATGCTTATAATATATCAATTTATTATTGTATATCGAAGAGTATCCTTACATTTCTCCTTCAAAATATTTACACCATAATTACTAGAAAGCAAATCCTAAAATTGGGATGCAAGGGTAGGTTCTCACACAATAAGCAAATATAATTCTTTCTCCTGTTTTATTATGTTATGAAGGATTGATGCGAAGAGTGGTTAGGTTTGTATCCACCACTTGAGCTGCTATGATGACTACCACCACTAAAACTTTCACCAATTGGTTTCTTGTGCTAGAAAACTTGTACCCATAGCTTCTTGGAAACTGCCCAAAAATTTAGAAGCAAATATGGGATCACAATCTGATACAATCGAGATTGGTGCACCGTGGAGTCTCACAATATTCTCGATGTAACAATGAGCCATTTTCTTATAGGGATAAGTCTGCTCATATAGAATGAAATATGCATATTTAGAAAGACAATTAATAATAACCCAAATAGCATCACAACCCTTGGGCGAACGAGTAAATGAGTCACGGAATCCATAATAATATGTTCCTAATTCCGTTGGGGAATTTCGATACTATGGATTAATCCTCCAGGTTTCATTCTCTCAAGTTTCACTTGATGATAGACAAAACATTTAGAAATAAAATCAATAATGTCTTTCTTCTTACATCTCCACAAGAATTGGGGTCTTAATGTCAAATACATTTTCCGGCCTCCAGGATGAATATTACATTTACTAAAATGTGCTTCACATAGAATGACATATTTCAAACCAGAATTATCAAGGACTACCTACAGATCATTAATTTGTAAAGAACCATAAAAAAAATCTGAAAGCTGGAATGATGTCCTGCAACTACAAGTTCTTTGGATTTTTGAATCTGAATATCGCTTTGCTAGGCCTTTCGAATTTTAGAGATCAAGTTAGGCTAAATTTACAATGATGAGATAGTGACAGAATTCCAAATCGAGGAAAAGTGTAGCCAAGAGTACATAAATCCTCATGTAATTTGGCAATATGATTAGAAGCTAAAATATATTCATGAATTGTATGTCTGAGGGCATCCGCAGAAACATTCACCGATTTAGGTTAATATTGAATCTGACAATCAAAGTCCTTCAGGAGATCCATCCACCAGTGTTGCCTCATATTCAAATCAGATTGAGAAAAGATATATTTCTAAATTTTTTTATGGTCTGAATAGGTGACAAACTTTTCTGCATATAAATAATGACGCTAGATATTCAGAGCAAATAAAATGGCAGCCAGTTCAAGATCATTCACAGGGTAACAAGTTTCGTGAGATTTCAATTGTCGAGATGCATAAACGACCATCTTGCTGTATTGCATCAGAACACAACCCAAACCTTTACTAGTTGTATTTGTACACACTACAAATCCTCTGGTACCTGAGAGAATAATTAGAATAGGTGATGTGGTCAACCTTGTCTTCAATTCATGGAAACTAATTCACACTCGTCTGAACAAATGAATTTTTGATTCTTTTGTATTAGCTTAGTAATAAGTTTAGCTATTTTTAAAAACCTTTACGATAAAAACCTTCTAATCCCATGAAGCTACATATTTCAAGAACATTCATAGGTCTCGTCCAATTCAATACAACTTCAACCTTAGCAGGATCAATATATATTCTATGTCTCGAAATGACGTGGCCCAAAAATAGTAGTTTGTCCATCCAAAATTCACATTTGGAAAATTTGACATATCAATGTCCAGTGCGAAGAGTTTGGAGTACAAGTTTCAAATTTTCAGCATGCTCATTTTTCGACTTCGAATATACTAGAATATCATCAATAAATATGATAAGGAGCCGATCAAGGAAATCCCGAAAGGCGTGATTCATTAAATCCATAAGGACAACAGAAGGATTAGTAAGACCGAAAAACATAATAAAATTTTTTTAGTGGTCATACCTGGTACGGAAAGCATCTTTAAACACATCTTCTTCTCGAACTCGTACTTGATGATAACCAAAATTAAGGTCAATCTTCGAGTATACAGAAGTACCATGAAGTTGATCAATTAAATCATCGATACAAAGAATTGGGTACTTATTTTTCACAGTAGCTCGATTAAGTTATCTATAATCAATACACATTTGCATAGTACCATCTCTCTTTCGAACAAATAAAACTGGACGGACCCCCAAGGTGATACACTCGATCGAATATATTTGTTATCGAGAAGATCCTACAATTGTTCATTCAATTCATTCAATTCCAAATGTGTCAGCGATAAGGCTTTAGAAATAAGTGTTGTCCCTGGTACAAGATCAATACCGAATTCAACTTCTTGATGAGAAGGGAATTCAAGAATCTCTTCGGAAAATAAATATGAGAACTCTTTAGCCACATGAATATTAGATAAATAGGACTCTTATTTAGACACATCAACAACATAAATAAGAAAACCCTAAATAAAAGCCTGTAAATTTTCAAAGAAAATACCAATGGAATTTTTGCTTAGGAGACATTGTCATAAAAATTCCACTTAGGTCTATAAACATGTCAAAATTGAACCAGTTCATAAAAACAATCAACAGTAGTTTGATTTGTTGTCAGGATATCCATGTCAATTCAATATAATCGAAGTCATGCATTTAAAGAACAATCAGATTTAAAAAAAATTATTCTCATATATCAATACACAATTGTACATAAGATGTTATGAAAAAATAATCTTTCCTGCTGGCATGACTATCGATAAAGTATCATGCAATGGAGTACACATAATATCATGGCATGCAATGAATTCATGAGACATGAACAAGTGGGATTCTCCTGTATCAAACAAAACACGTGTAGGATAATTGCAAAGCATGCATATACCTGCAATAATACCACCAGAAGCTTCCTTTGCCTGATCCTTATTCGTGGCATACACTTTGTTTTGGGGAGGACTTTGGACAGTCTGACCATCAGGTCCTCAATATCGTGGAAAGTTCGACTGCTGGAAAGAGGGAATAGGAGAAGCATGTCTCATAATACTAGGGCCACCTCGAAATTTTGGCTGGAGTTGAAAAGAAGTCATAGCCCTATTCGGACATACACGTGCAAAATGGTATACTTGTCAACAATGATAACTTGTACCAAACATACCCCCGGCACTGGTCAATAGTATGATTCCCTCCACAGTAGCCACAATAAAGAGCAATAAAAGAACTCCCTCACTGAGATCCCACCGGAACTAGAAGAAGATGAAGAAGCAATAGACCAGTCTTTTTAAAATTTTTAATTTTCGGACACAAGACAGGCTGCTGAGCTGACACTTGAGATGGAGGAAGTACTGAGGACTTCCTCTCCTTAATCCAGCTTCAGGCACCTTGGCTCGTTCAACCTCCTCGCGTAGCTAGTAGGTAAACCAGAAGTAAAAAAGAAAGTATATAAATTAAGATATAAACTATTCACGAACTTGTTATATTTCATTTTTGGTTTTGCAGCTGCTACATGAGGCGTATATTTTAGCAAGGTAGAAAATTTAGAAATATATTTTACAATAGTCCTTGTTCCTTTATGCAGACTATTGAATTCATTTTCTTGTCCATTATAATAATATGGAGGTGAAAACTACTCGAGAAACTAGAACTTGAAGACATCCCATGTGACTTCAATAGCGGCCTCATTTAGTCCAATCTCAGCGACTTCTCACTAAGATTTTGCACGGTCTTTTAATTGATAAAGAGAAATTTTTAGTCTCCGAGACTTAGAATATTTACAATATTAAATAAATTCTCAATATCCTTCAGCTATGCCTCTGCTCTTTCTGCAGTCTCAGTGTCAAAGAACTTCGGTGGCTTTAGATCCTGGAACCGAGCCATAACCATATCCATGGACATTTCTTTGAATTGTTCGACCATCCTCCAGTGCTACTACTCATACTAGTTTAAGGAATTGTGAGATCTATCTACAAAAGTATAGTACAAATATCACAAACAAATATCAACTATACATACTCCTCATATCAAATCATTAATCTCATTAACAACTCACTCAAACTATTCAAGTAAGAGAAAGTAATACAAATAAGTCAGCACAAACGCACAATTCATTTTTGTCTATTCAAGTGAACACAAGAATCAATCGAACATTCTCAGTTATACTCTGATACCATACTGTGTACATTGTATTTATCACCATTGTTAAATAAAAAAACATGTTACAAATATCCTATATCGAGCATTAAAGCTAGTAAATAAATAGTACCTTATAAACCCAAGAAGACTATACCACCCAATAAACAAGTATTTCGAGAGAATACATCTCTTTGGTTTATAACATAACGTGGGTTGCCGTGGACATCTCTTTTTCAATTGTTCGACAACATTAAAAATGTCTTACGTTGAATAATAAAACTAATAAATAGTAGCTTATACGCTCAATAAATTTAATAACACCCAATAAACAAGTCTTTTAATATGATACTCCTAACCTAACATAAAAATTCTTATATAAAATTAAAAACATTTTTTCCTTCAAAAATTAAAACATTTTTAAATCCATTACTTTTTAAAATGAATCATATTTGATATTTGTCCCCTATGCAAGCGGTTTTACATATAGAGATTATATGTTTTTTTTTTTATATACTTTTTAGCTTGCATTGTGTCACACCACATTTGCCCATTAAGAATGAGCATCGTCTAGAATTAAACTTACGATATAGCAAAGTAAAATACGATTCTCAAATCTAAAATTAAAACTTTTGCTTTTTAATTTTTATTTTTTAAATAAAAAATGTATAATATCACGAAAATTAGTTAATTAATCTAATGGTGGTAATCATGAGCACCATGATTGATAATAATAACCTCTTTAACAATAAAAAGTTATAAATGAAATATAGATCGTTCATTAATTGCATACAGTCAACCAAGAATCTGTATTTTAAAAATAGATTATTAAATTTTAAGTCCATACCCCTTCACTTTAACTGGACCCAATTAATAATAAAGTTTCACAAATCATGTATTGAAAAGACGAGTAGGTCTCTTGAGACGGTCTCATGAATCTTTATCTGTGAGACGGGTCGACCCTATCGATATTCACAATAAAAAGTAATACTCTTAACATAAAAAGTAATATTTTTTCATGGATGAGCCAAAAAAGAGAATACTCTTAGCATAAAAAGTAATATTTTTCATGGATGCCCCAAATAAAAGACCCGTCTCACAAAATACGATCCGTGAGACCGTTTCACACAAGTTTTTGCCTTGAAAATGTACCCTCATACGTGTAATGTATAATAATCAATAATCAAAATCTCTTTGTATTAAAAAATATTGTCCAAACATATATTTTGAATTTTTTCACTTATAAAACATTAAAAACGTTTTTATAATACTTGTCCAAACGAACCAACATTAGTTTGCATTTAGCATTCGGCCAACTACTTTTTTTGGACAATGGAAGAGTTTCCAGTCAACAGAATAAGGAAAGTCAGGCTGTTGAGCATCCTTTCGGCCGACTTTCAGTGCACAAAACTAATTAAAATAAAGATTAAATACAATATATTTGTCCTTTTAAGATTTTGGATTTCTGTGTTCTCAAAACTAGGTTGTAGTATTATATCTTTCGATTTTTGTGATTGTAAGACTTTTTCGTAGGAGTACTGACGTGATTTCGCATACAGAAATAATACATGACTAATGTAAGTATCATTGTTGCGTTAACGTCATTCCAATGATCCTATGGAAAAAGCAAATAAATTCTAAAACAAATGTGGAAAAATAAAAATAACAGATTAAAACTAAAATTTGATATGACGTTATTTCGCATACAGAAATAATACATGACTCATGTAAGTATCATTGTTAAGTTAACGTCACTCTAATGATCTTATGTAAAAAGCATTTAAATTCTAAAACAAATGTCTCAAAATGTGGAAAAATAAAAATAGCAGATTAAAACTAAAATTTGATAATGTAGTGAGCCAACGTTGTAATTTTATTTTATTTTTCTAAATTAAATTTTGGTAATCTTTGTAATGTGGAGATCTGCAATCCAAAAGCCTAGTTTGATTTTACGAACTTCTTCAAGCAACTTTACTTGCAAAAGCATATATTGTTCTCATAATCCTTTAAATATTCTTGCGGCGCCAGTGAATATGTACCGTTTTCGGTACAATAAAATATTATATGAACTTTTAATAAACTATTTTAATGAAAAAAAGTTTATCAAAGACCCACCAATTTTCATAGTTGGTTAGACTTTGATTAATACATTGAAAAACGAGAAATTGGCCTTCAGTTCCCAGCCGTTGATTTTTCTTTGTGTTCAGTCCCTGGGTACTTTTTTAGTACCACATTTCCACATGAAGTGTACCACATTTTGTATGACATAGTACCACAATTTTGTGGGTAGGGAGTGAACCCAAAGAAATATTTTGATTGGGGATTTTTCACCAATCCACTTGAAAAAATTGATAAACACAAAAAGTAATTTTTTGAAAAACAAATTGGCTTTGTTATAATTGGTTTGATTTTTAAATGATTATTTTAATTAAGAAACCAATGCAATATTTCATTTGTTTATCACTCCATCTACATTATGAACGAATGTATTTAGTTGAAATTAAAACAATTCAATTATGAGTCATTCTTTGGATTCTCTTATCTGTTTTATCTTAATTACAACTAAATTTATAACATGTTATTAGCACGAATGCTCTTTAAAATATATGTTAATGATATTTTTTTTATTGTTTATATCGATACTCTCAAAATAGTAAAAAAAAAACAAACTAGATTTAATATTGATGTTCTCAAAATAACATAAATTTTAGTTTTATGTTGATTCTTTTGAAGTCACAACACCATCTTATGTTAATAAAAAATAGATAAATGGTTTAAAGTATATAATGATATAAGATTTATTAATATTAATTAATTAAAAATACTGATTTAAGATTGAATCTTGTCAATATTTTTTAATAATATTGATATAAAATATAAGATATATCAATATTCCAGAAAAATATTAATATAAAATCAAATATCAGTAAATGTTCTTGAAGAATTTCTCATAAGATGAAGATATGTGAACATTCATGAAAAATATTAATATAAATCTAAAATCTATCAATATTCTCGAGGGATGAATATTGATTTAAAACTTAAAATCTGTAAATATTTTTGAAAAATATTAATTTAGGATAAAATTTCCTAAACAGTATTGATATAAGATTTAAGATATGTTATTGTCCAAAAAAAAAATTCAAATATTTGTTGGTAATAATAAGAATAAGTATGATCTAGCATTTACCAATATTCTTATAAAAACATTTATTTGATGTAGACTAGAATCATATATTTGTTTTCATATAGCTCAAGGGAAACGTGGCGTTGGTGTTGATATACAATTTAAAATATTTTAGTTGCACCGTTACGATCAGTTATAGCTTTTTGTAAAGCGATAAGTGCTCGATCTTACAATTGATATCAGAGCTAATATCACGATTTCAGTTCTCATTGAAACGTGGCGCTTGTGTTGCTATACAATTTAAAAGATTTTTTGTAGCGCAATAATTGCCCCTGCTAGTTAGAGCAATTGAAATGTGGCTGTTAGGATCAGTGAAGTGCTTACAGTTGAGGTTGAATAAACACTTCAAACTTCAAGTTCTTTTGCTTCTGAAAAGTGTGGCTTCTGAAATTTTTTACGAAGTCAGAAGCTGGTCTCATTCTTGAGAAGTTCAGCAGACTACTTTGATAAGTGCATAAACAGTCAACAATAATTTAATGATACTAAATGCAGTATATGACAGTAAGACACAAAAATTGTTTATGGAAGTCCGAAGGACAAAACCTTTCTAAGTCTCTCATTATTTTTTTTTTCAAAAGGTATCACTAGAAGACTTTGATTCACACACACTTGTACAAACTCAATTCAGTATGCTTACACTTGCCTAATGAAACTCCTAGTATTATAATACAACAATATAATAGATTAGATCTGGGAAATACTATTTTCACATATTACAAATATTTCACACTTTACAGTAGATAATTTAATGAATAAGTTTGAATAAATACATGAAGGATCGGTTTTGATATCCTTGAAGGTGCTTCAAACACAATATTCTCCATAAGCTGCAATAGCTTGTGTTCTAAGAATGAATACACCGATAAATTAAATCGAGTTTGGTTTTCAAACCAAGAGGAAGATACTCGAAATAATTATTCGTTAAGAAAACTGAACAGTTTAAAGCTTTTAGCTTGTGTTTAAACTGAATAATTGAAATAAGGGGGATCGATTCGTGCTTGTATCAGTTCAGGTATGTAATATCCAAGCTTGGTGATCGGTACGGTTTAAGATTTCGTATGTTTATTGACTCCTTGGTTAAGTTTAAATATAGTTTTGATGTTAAGAGTTGAGATTTATGATTTATGGTATTGTGTTTATAGAAGATGTGTGGTGATACTGTACTGTCGTGCAATTAAATTCATGATAATTTGTATGTTGAGCCAATTGAAGTGGTTAGATAAGACATAGAGGTGTAACTTTCATGTTTTGAGTTTTGTTCAAATCATTGTGGAAGACAAGCCAAAAGCGCCCCGAAGTTTGTCGTGTGTGTCGTCGTTCCTCCAGTGACACATGTTGGGAGATTGAGCATAACTTTTTACTCAGACCTTCAAATGACATGAGGCCAATTGGAGATGCAAGCCAAGACATAGAGCTACAACTTTCATGTTTACCACTTTTTCAAATTATGTCGGGAAGAGGCGTTTCGGAGGCGATCTTTGAGGCGGCTGTGCGCAGAGCGGCGCCCGAGCGGTAAGAAATGACCGCCCGAGCGCCACCAATTCTGGAAGTTTGGTATCGGACAGTATGGTCCGCGCCCGAGCGGTAATTTATGACCGCCCGAGCGCCAAGCACAGTAAAGTCGTGTTTTCGGGTTTTTAGTGTTTAAATGGATGAGTTGGTCTCATTTTTCTCATTCTTTTCCCCTCACTTCTCGATTTTCAGCTCTTGGGAGACTAGGGTTTCTTCATTTCTTTTCTTTGATTCAAGCTATTTGTTGGGTTTTTGAAGTGAGATCAAGGTTCTTGTTGGTTCAAGAAGCTAAGGTAAGCTTGTGGTATAGTTTATTGTTGGATTTTGGTGTTGGGGAAATCATGGGTTTGTTGATGGTGTTGGTTTTATGGATGAAATGTTATGGGTTTGTGTTTATTGGGTTATTGATGGTTCTATTTATGGTTTATTGTTGTAGGTTGTGTACCAAGAGTGTAGTAGCAAGTGTTGCAAGTGTTGTAAGTGGAATTTCATTTCTTGTGCTCACATGATAATATGTATGGTGTTTCAATGGTTTTAATGTGCTATTCTCTTCACTTGATTCATGTTATGTATTATTACACTTGGTTGTATATTATAGAGGCATTTTATGTCTCAACCATGTCAAAGGGAATACAAGAGAAAAGATAGTATTCAAAGTGTTTGATTTAATGTCCAAGAGAGAGTTTAAATGTTTTATTGGATTGATAGATACATAGTCAGAGATTGCATGCAATAAGTTGATCAACGACCATAGGCTTATATCCCTCAGAGTTATCGATTCATATCGATGGGATAGAGGCACAGAGACAGAGATACTATATAGATATCAATCCAACAGAGAAAAGAGAAATACCATCGTTATTGTTATTCATTCTATGATATTCATGTTTCAGAGTTGATGGTATTTAATGTTTTCAAAGCCACGTTTTACAGAGTATGGTATATGTACATTGCTATGTAAGAGTTCCACTTGCTGAGTTTCATACTCATTTCAGTTATTCATGTGATGCAGATAAGAGTGACGGGCCGGGACGTTGATTGGAGCCGGGGTCATATGCATAAGAGAGGGAAGGAAGAAGACTATTTTGCAAGTATTTTGACATGATCACAAAAATGATGTTTTGTATTTTGTTGCCTCATTTGATTGATCATGTATTAACTTTTGTTTATATATTGTAATGTATTTTAAATCCTTCCTCCCTTCAAGAAAAATTTTAATTTCCGCTGCTATTTTATTAAAACCGGCCAGAGGTGTTACAAGGTACGAGAAGAACTGAACTGATATCAGCTAAACTGATCAAATCAGTTTTAAAACAATAGTTAAACACTTAAAGATACGAGATATGTTTATGGATATTCGGAGACTTCAACTGCTCATACGTCACCCTTCTACCACCTCAGGTATGATCTACTAGAAGATTTTGATTTATACAACACATTGTACAAACCCACTCCAGAAGAGCAATACCCAACTAGAACTCCTAGCACTCAAGATTGCAAGCAGTAGCATACAATTTGCATAATGTTTAATGTCTTTATGCCAATACTACAAACACAATCTTTAATGTTTTTGTGTGAAGACTCACTCAGCTAACAATAAGCTCAAATCTATTTATATGTGAGTGATTGTGTGTGAATGTGTGAGAACTGGTATTTAGTTGTAGTTCCGCTCTATGTTGTTATTGTCACTATTATTATGATGTCTTCAATGGTATTTGATATGATATTTGTAGGCGCTCAGCTGACCGTAAGTGAAGACTCAATAATAGTGTTCGTTGCATTTGCATGTGCTTCCTTAGGACATGTCTTGTCATTCTGACAACTGTTTTAAAAGCTTTTCTCTTTTAACTTTGCTGCAACGTCCATTATTGTATCTTCGTCTATGAAGTAGCTTGTAGCTTGTATATTCGCGCTTAGCTGGATTCAATTAAATAGTCTTGTCGTGACATGTGAACAGATCAGTTACAACTGTTGCTCTGAACTAGTCTGGTGAACTGGTTCTCTGAACTTGTCTGGTGAAATCAGTTTGGACAGATTCCAAACTGATTTTAGTATATCAGTTCTTTTGTTCAGCTGAGTTCTTCATCAGTTGAGATCTTCATCAACTGGCTGGGCTTCTGAAGGTCTGCTGCTGAACCACCTATTAACTGGATAAATAGTTGAACTGTTCTTAGATATATCAATTGGACTGGTTCAGTTATGGCAATCAGTTGACGCTTTCAGTTTGCGTCTTGACAGCTTCAGTTTTGGCTTCAGGAACTGATCAGTTTGGGATCTGATAAGTTTCATCTTTCTGCGCACTAGATAAATTTGTTAGAAACAAAATAACAAGTTTTTTTAACATCAAAATCAAAATTGCGAATATGAAATATTTCAACAATATATAATGAAATGATCTTTTGGATATGATATGTCTTTAATGCGTGTGCTAGTTTTCTGAAGCTTCAAAAAGCTTAAGTCTTTTTAACGGTTGTACACATTAAATGCAGAGCTCTAGGGTTAGAGTCTACTTTGTGAATCCTCGAGAGACATTGTTATAGTTGATCTGTAACGTTAAATATAGAACATCTCTTTTTCTCATTGAGAGTACCTAATTCAAAGGTAGACTTTGCTAAAGATAGTAAAAAATGATCTTGTACGGTTCATTTAATGTCATTAAATGAAGTGTTAAATATTAAGACTAAATTGTTAACTCTTTTTTTTTTTTGTGATCTTTTTAAAGTTTTTTTTAAAAAAAAAGGTTGACATGCCTGACCTGTAACTCAATGTGATTTGAGTTGAGTTGGGATGGGTTGCGATTTTTCCAACCAACAAGACTTTGTCTTGTTTAATGGAAGGTCGACCCGTTTTGACAGTTTTAACTACAAACAAGAATAAATGAGAAATAAAATCAATTAATATGCAATTTTAAAAGTCATGGCCATTTAAATTAGAATGATAATGTAGAGATTGTTTTCATACTTGTTACATCAAGTGTACAAACAGGACCAAAAGTCACAGTTTCCTGTTAAAATATAGAGTTTACCATTTCTGAGTAAATAATTATAGATTTGGAAGTTGATAAAGAAAAGTAGTACATTCAAACGATGAAAATATCACTATATTTTACATTAGTTTTTACACACCGTACTACTTCATTAACACATCATCGAACGAACCAAAAACACCCTTACAAAACTATTTTTTGGTTTATTTCCACTCAATGCCTATCTCCATTGAATTTTTTAGCTTAATGATTTAATTACTAGAATTTTAAAGAAAACAAAAAATTAAAATAAGTTGTTAATTCTAAACATCAAATTAATAATGAGGACTAATTGTGTTTTAGTTTTAAAGAACAAAAATAAAAAATATTGAACAAAAATATTTAGGGACCACAAAAATTTAAGTGATAAACTAATATACCAAAACAACATCGATATTTTTATGTACTCATGAGAAAAATATAATATTATAATAACTAATTTTCTCATTATTTTTTACAATACAATGCAATACAATATTAAGCTACTAGAACTAATCAATATTGATTGTTATGAAATCATTAACAAAATTAAATGATAGTGAAATATTAATATTTTAATTCAAAAATTTCTTTATCTCTGTATCAAAAGTTTTTCATCTATTAATCGATTCTAAAATAAATTGAAAAAAATGAAATTTTGTTTCCATTTTTTAGAATGAAATTTACAAATAAATTGAAGAAAAATAAAATTAGCTTCTATTTTTTTGGAATGAAATTTATACTCTATTTTTTGTTTGATTTCTCTTGTTTCATTAATTATTGAATTTTAAAATAAATCTAAGGAAAACGAAGTTTACACTCTCGTTCAAAAATTTATGATTCACCAATTTTTTAGTAGATCTTCTGTGATATAGTCTCATGGATATATATATCTGAGAAGGGTCAAATCTTTTTAATCAATTAATGGATAAAAAAAATCGAAGGAATCTCTTTCATTCTGATGTGAAATCAGTTCATCATTTCCCCTTTTACCTAGAAGTCTGCCAGGAGCGCTCATTGTCCATGCAACCTCTTTGCACCGACGATCACTTCTCGCCGTATTTTCAGCCTCAGATTCGCATATTTTGTTTATTAATAAGATAGTTGTGGTTCACCCATAATTACAAAATCTAGTGCAAATGGTTGTGTAATATATGGTTACCGTGCATTTTTTTTTTTTTTAAATTTTAGGCTTACTATTTTAATTTCTTTTGGTTACTTGTCACAAGCTATGAATATATAATTTTCTTGAATTCTTTGGCCATATTATCTTTGCCGAGTAACTTATGTACGTTTTATATGAACCATTTTATTTATAGCTCTCATTTGATTATCTTTAAATTCCTTTGTGAAAGGAATATTTTATTCTTTTATTATTTTTTTCTAAATTGATAATATCAATTTAATATTTTGCCTTTCTAGACTATGAAATCTTGCTTGATTTATTTCTAGGTGATAAGATCTTGGTTGATTTATCTCTAGATATTATAGACTTTGTTTTTTAATATGGTTTTTTATCTCTAAGGTATTTTTAATATTTTGTATTTTTATTGTCATATCTCTCATTATTAAAACTACCAACGTGCTTAATTGACACATTTTTGTGTGATTTTATTGTAGAAGGAAGTTTTCTACTCTTGCAATAAATCTGGGCTAAAAATGATGATTTTATATCACAATTAAAGTTATCGATATTATCTTAGTGAGAATTGTGGAGCAGAAAAATTCAGAAGATGTCTTTGGAAAAGGCGTGGTCACGCCTTGTGACGATTCCTTGGCCGCCTAATGAGAAATATGGAATTTTTATATCAAGGAAGATAATATCTTTTATTTTTTAATGATTAGGCTTAATTTTAGATATTTGGGCTTTTATATTCTTTTGGACCCAAAAATAAAAATACTTCCTTTTTTCTTTCCAACCTAATCAACGTGAGGAGAGAGGCGGCAATATGAGATTCACAAGAAAGAATTCTCCAACCTCTTCTCCAACAACTCACGTGAAGTGAAGAGAAAGAAGGGCGCAAGGATTTTCTCCAAACCTTTAGGCTAAGTTTTATTTTTGATTCAAGGGATATTTTTACTATTTCGATTTATCACTGTGAGGCTATTTACACTTTAATTTAATATTCGTGTTTTGTTCAAATATTTGTTGATTTATGATTTATTTATATGAAAGTTGTATGTTGGTTAATCTGACAATTTAATTTAATATATAATTTTCTATTGCTATCCATGAATTCAGTGATTCGTAATTGTCATGAACGATTGGTACATGAGTAGCGATAGATTAGGTGTGTTGTGCTATCATAACATATTTAATCAAATAAATCAACGAAACTCGATCTATCAATTGCAGCTATCTCGGTTGTTAGATTTTAGGATTAATTGTTTTCACAAAACGAAAATACTATTTTTAATTAATATGGAACGCTATCGTGCCCAGTTAATTATTGATAAGTTTTGACTGGATGCTGGGTTTGGTCAATTAAATTAGGAAAACACAAGGATTTTAGCGGCTATCCCTATAATTCTAAGGTTAATTAATTGTAACTGCATGAATAAATAATATGTTAGCCGATGAACACTGATATAATTAAATAGTAGAATTCCCTTGAATCAGATCTTTCTCATATTAAATTCTTCTCTCTATTCTAGTTGATCAATTGTCATTTAAATTTATTGTTTTCTTTTCTTGTATAAATTTAGTTTAGTATTTTATTAAATTCCTATCCAAAAATCCCCATTTTATTTGCATTTTGCTCGAAAAAAATCATCCCCTGTTCTCTGTGAATTCGACCCTGCTCACCATTACTCTAATTTTATTTAAAGAGTAGGAATTTTAAGTTTGGTGGCACAACGACATCAAACCAAATTTTGCTTTTATAGTTAATTCACTACAAAAAAATATGCCTTCAACAACACACAAAGGACAATGATTTTTCTTTATTAAAATCGTTGTCTTTTAATTTTTAACAACGGTTTTAGTGAAAACCGTCGTCTTTTAGCAGTACCGTTGTCTTTTGGCGTTTTTTAGGGTCAATAGTCTATTAGCGTGTTTTTTTGGACAACTGAAAACCGTTGTCGATTAGCGTATTTTTTGGACAAACAACAACGGTTATTTAAAACTGTTGCTATATTTAGCGACAGTTACATTAAAACATTCGCAAATTTAAAATAGCGACGATTTAAAGACAACCGTCGCTATGTAAAAAATTGCGACGGTTCTAAAGTAACCGTCGCAAAATTTTAAAATAGCGACAGTGTAATAAAAAACCGTCACTTCAAAACCGACGACGATTTTATTAAACCCGACACAATTTTTAAAATAGCGATGGTATAAAGATAAACCGTCTACCAAAAACCATCGCAAATTGTCTATAAATACCCGCGCCCTCCGTTTCATTTTCCTCCACACCTCTACAAAATAAATTTCTCTTTGACGATTTTAATCTCGATTTAAAGTAAGTTTTTTCGCTTCAATCCTTAGTAAATTTCTAAGTTTTAGATAAGATTATTATTATTGTTAACTTAGTCAAATTGTAATTTTTTTTGTGGATTTATTATATTATAAAAGTAATTTTTTTATTTTACTGAAAAATTTAGCTACAGATTATATCTAAATCGTCGCTAAAATTAGCGACGGATTATGTCAAAAACCGTAGCTAATTTGCGACGGAAACTATAAAATAAATCGTCGCTTATATAATAAGCGACGGTTTTTGAAAAACCGTCGTAATGTGATAGCTACCACAATGGATTTTATCCGTTGTCGTTGAACGCACTTTCAACCACACCCTCAATTACAACAGTTAAATGACCTACGGCAACGGATAAAATCTGTTGTCATTTAGCATTTTTGTTGTAGTGATTGTATTAAAAATTATATTCCTATTTTAAAAGTTATATAGTACAGACATTTTTAATCACTATTTAAATTAGATCATTTCAAATATATTATCTAAATTTTAAAAATTATTTTAAATTTTTTTTCATAGATATGATTGTAAATTTATAATAAAAATTATTAATCTTTTGACTTATTTCCACCTTAATGTCTATATCCATTGAAATTTTGAGCTTAATTTTTTATGAATAGACTTTTAAAGAAAACCAAAAAATAAATTAATCTGTCAATTTTAAACATCAAAATAATAATGAGGACTAATTGTGTATTAATTTTAAATATCAGGGACAAAAAATATTGAACAAAAATATTTAGGACCACAAAAATTTAAGTGGTAAACTAATATACCAAAAATATACTCAACAATATTGATATTTTTATATACTCGTGTAAAAATTATATCATTACGATAACTAATTTTCTTGTTATTTTTTCAATACAATACAATATTAAGCTACTAGAACTAATCACGTGGGTGCCAATAGGCCAAACTGTAAAACCCTAGCCATGAGAAACACAAATAGTTTTTGGGTGTCATAAGAGAACACTTCAAAAGAATCAAAATGATTTTAAATCGATTAGCCCAACGGATATTTTTGAAATAATTGAAATTTGGCCCTAATTTGGGGCCAAATTGCAAATATTTTTGTGGTAAAGTTGCAAATATTTTTTTCCACCCTTATAAAAATGTGCTTGTTTTTCATAAGGTTCGCCCAACAATCTCATTCTATATTTTTTTGTACTCAATCTCAAATTTTTAATATTTTCAACACAATTGTTATTTGTTTTTATTCATTATACATATTTACTAAATATATTTTCAAAGGCGTTGTCTTCAAACCGCAATTTAGATTTTGGTGAAGATTTTGCTTACATTCTCGATTTTGAATACTTTGAACCCAGTCACGAGGAAGAACATGTTGTGGAACTTCCCAACGAAGGTGGTGGGAATTTTTGATCATCATCATCCGCTGGAGGAAGCAACATTATGACTAGCACGACGACGGGCCGAGCAAAGCGAAGCAAAGCTTGGGATCACTTCGACATTGACAAAAAAAGCACGAACTACTCTTTTGTTGTGTGTAGAATTTGCAAAAATAGATATTCTTATAAAATGGGTGGTGGTTCCGGTGGTACCGACACTTTGAAAAAACATTTAGTCAAGGTACATAAACTTGACCCTGATACTCTACAACCATTTGGTAGGGAAACAACTCAACAACAAATTAATCTTTCATCTGGTAAAGTTTTCCGATTATAAAAGAAATATCTCGAAAAGCTATCATCAAATTTGTTACGAAATGTTGTCAACCTTTCATAGCTGGACAAGAAGGTTTTGTTGAATTTACTAGTACTATTCAACCTACTTTTCACAATATTTCTAGACACATATTTAAGAAATATTGTTTTGATATGTATAAGGAATATAAAAAAACATTAATATAACATCTTTCAAATATTTCTTGTAGAGTTAGTTTAACAACTGATATTTACTAATATCACATCTTTCAAATATTTCTTGTAGAGTTAGTTTAACAACTGATATTTGGATAAATTTGAAATATGAATCTTATCTTGTTGTATCATATCATTGGATAGATGAAACTTGAACTATGCAAAAAAGAATTTTAGCGTTAGATCAATTAGAATCGACACACAACGCATACACTATAGCTAGATATGTCTTAAATGTTTTTAAGTTTTATGGAATACAAAATAAAATAATGTCGATCACATTAGATAATGCTAGCGTAATACTCTTGCGATTAAATATTTTAAAGATTCATTAAAACCAATTTTAGACGGTAATTTGATTCATGTTAGATGTTATATTATCAATTAATGTTTTAAATGTGCATGTGATGAACAAATGACTATTACGTGAAAGAACAAATGGACATGACTGGAAAACACTAACGAAACAAATGAGATTAAATTAAAAAATTTCCTCTCCCTGTTGAAACTAGATGAAATTCTTTATATCATTTGCTTCATACTTTGTTACATTTTCAAAATTTAGTTACTCCATGTTACAATAATATTTCGGTAGAGTCTTTAATATTGAATGATGATGATTGGAATATATTGAGTAAATATGTTTCTTTGCTAGAAATTTTTAAAGAAGAAAACGAAAATTTTCTGGTATTAACTATCATACTTCAACCATGTTTCTTCCTTTACTTTTAAATAAGCTTTATAGATTTATTGAATTTTGTGGTGATGTTGTATGTTATGCCTGACTTTGTTTCAAATATGGAAAAAAAATTTTAAAATATTGAGAGAAAATCCCAATTGTGCATGGCATAGCAACATTACTTTATCATAGTCAAAGTCAAGGTGGGTTGGACATGTTTTTTGATAATTACGCTAAATTTTTGGAGAAGAATGTTGATTATCAAAAGAAGTCAATAATGCATTCTCTTCAGTAATTGTTTGACTTGTATGCTAGTGAACAGTGTGAACCAAGTCGACAGCCAGAGGAGACATTGACAGAGAAAGGCAAAAGTAGAGCACTAAATTTTTTTCAAAGTTTAAAACAACAAAAGTTCAAAGAAAAATCGGTGACAACGACAAATGACAATGAGATCTAAATTTATCTAAGCCAATATATTGAGACTACAAAGAATTTTGATGTTCTAGATTGGTGGAAATTAAATTCTCAATTGCATCCAGTGTTAGCAGCAATTGCAAGAGATGTCCTAGCCGTTCAAAGTTCAAGTGTTGCTTCTGAATCATCATTTTCAGTATGTGGAAGAACCATCGGTGAACAATGAACTAATTTAATGTCAGAAACATTTAGCATGCTAACATGCCTACAAGATTGGTTTGCAGCAGAAAAAAATAAGACGGCTGGAGCGATCAACGAATTTCAAAGCTCAAGCTCTGACGAAGATCCAGAGTATTCAAAATATATTTTAATAAATTTTGATGAATTTTAGATGTTCAATTGTAAAAATAAATATTTAAGTTATTTTGTTATAGTTTTTTTTATGAATAATCATAATTATTTCCAATCAAAATACTAAATAAAAAATTGTCTATTAATATTATTAATTTTAATTATATGTTAAAATATAATAAATTAGGGTTCAAAACCTGTCCGACCCGAACTAGAACCGGTATATTAAAGAGCGAATCGATCTT
>NC_133315.1:2879379-2899760 GCF_012295235.1 Primulina huaijiensis
TCGGGTCGGGTATCGGATCCTCCAACGGGTTCAGAGAAATTGCCATCCGCCCATCCCTATAAAGAACTAGCTTTTCGCGTTGAACTATCCACGCCATAATCGAATTTTATTGTTACATAAACTAATCTGAGCTCAATATAAATTTAGAGGTGTGGATGAACATTTTTTTCCCTAAAACGTTTCTTTAAAAAATATATTATAATTTTATTTTATACGAAAAATTTAAAAGAAATTATATACAACAATAACGTTGCTTAAGAACCATCGACCCAAGCAATTAAATGCCCTATCTAAGGAGAAATAGAGGTGAGGTATGATAAGAATTGACGTATAAACACATCCAAACCAATAGAAACTTTGCGGAAAAATATATGTTTGTGAATATCACTTTTTCTTTGTATATATACATGAATATCACTTATTCAAATCCATTAGGATCTATATATTTTTTTTAATTTGAATAACATCAATGGTTATATCGTATCAATTTGTTAGATAATAACAATTATGGAACATGAACAAATTGTGTTCGAGTGATGTCTAAGTTAGTAAAGTAGCTGAGTACTCGATCAATTGTTAGAAATTCAATTTCTCTATCAATACTTTCTCATGCGAGCTTGTCACACATGGCTTGTTTAGTATGGTTTACCTAACTAACATGGTTTGTAGGTTATAATTATATTATTATAGAAGTTTATCCAATGTATACCGAAAAGTAGCAGTTACCTATTCCTATGTCATTAAAAAAAGAGAGAGATTAAACTGAAAAAATCCCTATCATTGATGTATTATTTCATCAAGATTCAATCCAAACCATGATAGTATTTTCTTGTTCGGGTCTCTTCCATCTTTTTAGGTTTCTTCTCTACTCCCAGTAAAGATCCGCCCGATCTTGATTTGCACATATAGGACAAATCGAATTAGAATAAATGATAGGGATATCATATGTGTCTTTTAGATATGGTATAATACTATATCAAGCACGATAAATCCAAACGTGTTACTCATAACAAAACAAAAGAATAAAAAATAAGCTATGAAAATTCAAATCTTATTTTACTCTAAAGGGTGTCAAAGGGTGAACGAGGGATATCCTAACATGAAAATAAATGTGGGTGGCTACTAATTCAATGAAGAAAGTTCCTTTGATGGGGCTGGGGCTGGGGCTTGGCTGGGGTGTATAGGTGTATTTTTTTTACCTATTTTTCATAGAGTGGCATCACTTGATGTGATTTATTAAGTTTCCAAAAATACCGTCCATTTTCATTAATTTCTTGAAAAAAATATTTCCTTTGAGCAAAATATTATTTGTTGAATTTACTTTTAAAATTCTTTCACTAAAAAAAATTATTAGTTCATTGATGCTTAATTGCTATTAGGAGGACAACAAATCGAGATACCGAATTAGTTAGCACAGAAGAAAATGAACTTACCTACTTAAACATTAATCCTCACAAAATAAAGCTCTAAACCAAAATTAATTAAATGTTGCGATGATATCTTATCGCTAAACCAAAAAATCTTTGACGCTCAATCAACTTTTTAATTTAAACAAAACTATTGTGTGACGGTCTCATATGTCAATTTTGTAAAAATGTCTTTTATTTGAGTTATACATAAAAAAATATTATTTTTTATGTCAAAAATATTATTTTTATTTTATAAAAAAAATAATTGACTCACCTCAAGAATAAAGATTAACATGACATCTCACAAAAATCCCTTTTAACTTAAACGGGGCAGTCCAAATTACGATTCACTTTTCGTACCTTTTTTCCAATTTTTCGAAAGCCGAGCTGCATCGAGTGTCAAGTAGATTATTTTCATTTTTATTATTTTCTTTTTTAAAAAACATGGATATCCAATAAATAAAAAATAAAAAATATATATCTTGATCAACTCGATCTTATTCACAATTTTATATCATTAAACTATAATTAATTACGTCATCAATTTTTATCTTTAAAAAAAATTTATCATACATAAAAAAAGAGACTTTTTTCAATTTTACAATACTTTACTATATAATTCTTATTTTTAAAAATTCTTTAAGGTAATTCACGAGCTTAATTAAACAGCTAGTTAATATAGGCCAAATCGATATTTTTTTTTTGTTTTCGATACACAAATTGATTTTTCTATATATGCAATGTCAGTTAACCTTTTTCATGTGATTAAATCCCAAAATTAAACACAATTTATTGTTTATCGACATAATTTTTTTTTTTTTTTGGAAATGTTATCGACATATAACTGGGCTAACTTCGCTTATTCTCATTGAAAATATAATTTTATATATATATTTATTTATTTATTTATTTTATACTTTTTAACTTCTCGAATCATTAATTATCCGATAAATTTAATGGATTGTGCAGTATAATATTTATTTTAATTCGGACTGACAATATGAATATGAGAATGAAAACTGATTGATATGATAGACAAGACATATGTTCAGAAAAAAGCAGGAGAAAAATACAAATGTAGCAGAAACTTATGATTTCTACTTTGTTTTTATATGATGTGTGAAAGAGATTGTAGCAGCTTTTCAGACACACACGCGCAGCATATATAATTGACCTAGCCAAGGAGTTTGGAATCGCCCGGAGTCAATTATGAGTGTTCAATTTTGGATAAAATTGATAAAATGTAAAATTTAAAATTGAAAAAATCGAATAATAAACTGAATTGAAAATCGAATTATATAATTCGGATATAAATGTTAAAATTGAAATTTATTTGGTTCGATTTTAGATTATATATGTCAAATCGAACCGACCGAAAAAACTCAAATTTCATTAAATTAATAAATTTATTTTATTATATATTTTTTGAGATGATATTAGTGAGTAAAGAATTATTTTGAATAATATTTATTTGATTGTTGTTTATGTAATTCATTTAAATTTTATATTTAAATATTTTACTAAGAAATCATATAAAAAGATAACATTTATATTTTACAATATATTTATATTATTGAGTTAAATAATTGTTTCTAAACCGAAATACCGATCAAAATAACCGAACCATTTCGGAAAAAAATTGAACCGAAGAAAAATAGTTCGGATATCGGATTATATATTTGTAAGAATCAAAAAACCGAAATAAAAAACCGAAAACCGAACCGAACCGACTGATAAACACCCCTATAGTCAACAGTTCGGTCAACCCATTAGGTCGGCCCGGACCAATAGGTCAACTGTTGAACAAATTTTTTTGTCCGAAATTTTATATAAATATCCCCCTCATATTTTTCACACAATTTTCTCAATCTCTAATTCTCAATTTTTTTTATCATCAAAATATCAAGTCTCGATTATTGATTTATTGTTATTTTTGATTTATTTTCATATTTCTACAAATGGCCAGAGTCGGATCAAGTCGTAGGGATGCCACAAGAAAGAGAAAAGGCATCATGCCACTCAAGTTCGAGCATCGCGATTTTCTTCATTTAATATCGATGGCTATGACTTTGATTTTTTCGATGAAAAACATCAAGAATGTGAACAAGTGGCTCAACAAATACATAATCATCAAAGTAAAGAAAGTACGAGAATCGGATGATGCCAAAAAGTAAAACTTAAGCGGTGTCCTGCCCGACATCCGATATTTTCACCAAACATTTCAAAAAGGATCCTATGAACACTCGAATGATACTCCTAATAAGTTTAGATTTTGATCACTACACACACCACTTCTAATTGCACTAATATGTAAGATTCTTGGTAATATTTTCCCTGTTCATTTCATTAAACCAGTTATGTATCCTAAAAGTCCTCTTTGATTTGTGTGAATGAAACTTTCTCGAAGTCGAATGTGATTTGAAAGATGAGTTACGGAGCCCATGAGTTTGTGAAGTTCACGAGTTGTATAAATATATCTAGGAGTTGTGTTGGTTTGATGGAGCTGGTAGTGCGCACACACACAAGAACTCTTGAGTATGATGAGATGAACCCTTGAATTGAGGAATTGACGCATGAATTTGAGGCCCGATGTCATGCCCCGAGCCCGCGTGGCTGGACAATGGACCCTGTAGTAACTATTTGGTATTCGTTCTCGCTTTACGAAAATGATTAACCCAAGTCGCTATGGAAGTTCATTGTAGCCGATTATAAAATCATTTTAAATATTTAATTTTAACCATGTGGGACAAGAGGCATCACAATCACCCCTTCTTCAAAACGCGACGTTCTCGTCGCGGCTTGAACTTCGATGCTTGCCGAGTAACAGCCATGCTCGAAGAGATCAAACACAAAAACGATTCTTTGGCCATATTATCTTTGCCGAGTAACTTATGTACGTTTTATCTGAATCATTTTATTTATAACTCTCATCTGATTATCTTTATATTCCTTTGTTTTGAAAAATATTTATATTATTTTTATAGTTAATTGTATTAAAAATTATATTTCTATTTTAAAAGTTATATAGTACAGATATTTTTAATTAGTAATTTAATTAGATCATTTCAAATATATTATCTAAATTTTAAAAATTATTTTAAATTTTTGTCATAGATATGATTGTAAATTTATAATAAAAATTATTAATCTTTTGACTTATTTCCACCTTAATGTCTATCTCCATTGAAATTTTGAGCTTAATTTTTTATGACTAGACTTTTAAAGAAAACCAAAAAATAATTAAGTTGTTAATTTTAAACATCAAAATAATGAGGACTAATTGTGTATTAATTTTAAATATCAGGGACAAAAAATATTGAACAGAAATATTTAGGGAACACAAAAATTTAAGTGGTAAACTGATAGAGCAAAAGTATACTCAACAATATTGATATTTTTATATACTCGTGTAAAAAATATTATTATGATAACTAATTTTCTTGTTATTTTTGCAATACAATACATTATTAAGCTACTAGAACTAATCAATATTGATAATTATAATGAAATTATTAACAAAAATGAATGATATAGAAAGATTAATCTTTTACATAAAATATTTCTTTATCTCTAGGTCAAAAGTTATTTTTTTTTAACTCAAGAAACGACTTTTATTTCTTATAATTATGATATATTGTGCAAAACCTTATACTACGCGTGACGTGGGTGTCAATAGGCCAAACTGTAAAACCCTAGTCATGAGAAACACAAATAGTTTTTGGGTGTCATAAGAGAACACTTCAAAAGAATCAAAATGACTTTAAATTGATTAGCACAACGGATATTTTTGAAATAATTTCAATTTGGCCCTAATTTGGGGCCAAATTGCAAATATTTTTGGGGTAAATTTGTAAATATTTTTTTCCATCCGTATAAATATGTGCTTGTTTTTCATAATGTTCGCCCAACAATCTCATTCTATATTTCTTTGCACTCAATCTTGAATTTTTAATATTTTCAACACAATTGTTATTTGTTATTTGTTATTATTCATTATGCATATTTACAAAATATATTTTCAAAGGCGTCGTCTTCAAACTGCAATTTAGATTTTGGTGAAGATTTTGCCTACATTCCCGATTTTGAAGACTTCGAACCAAGTCATGAGGAAGAACATTTTGCGGAACATCCTAACGAAGGCGGTGGGAATTTTCGATCATCATGGTGGGTCGGAGGAAGCAACATTATGATGACGAGCACGACGACGGGCCGAGCAAAGCAAAGTTTGGGATCACTTTGACATTGAAAAAAAACCAGCTACGAACTACTCTTTTGCTATGTGTAGAATTTGCAAAAATAGATATTATTATAAAATGCGTGGTGGTTTCGGTGGTACCGAAATTTTGAAAAAAACATTTAGTCAAGGTACATAAACTTGACCCTGATACTCTACAACCATTCGATAGGGAAACAACTCAACAAAAAATTAATCCTTCATCTGGTAAAGCTTTCACGATTATAAAAGCAATATCTCAAAAAGCTATCGTCAAATTTGTTACAAATTTACATGAAATTTTAATTATTATATATACGAAGTGGGACAACTGATCTCTAAATAAGAAAATATGTATTTTTTTGTTATATTTTTCGATATAAATGTTAAAATTGATAATTTTTTAAAGTCGAGAGATATTTCTGTTATAATTAAATTTTGAACTCAAAATACGTGTTTGACTCAAAACCTTGATGTATATGAACTATATGTCACGGACGAGACATCCAATTGGTTTGGTGATTTATATTCAACAAGTTATCAAAACTTTATTTCCATTAAAATGTGAATTATGTTCTTAAATTTCAATCCATTCCTTTGTTTGGTGCACACGTATTACTACACCTTCAATGGTTGTCCGAATATGCAAACCTCAACTAATTAATGGGGATCTAATCAATATCCACTTGATTAAATGCTAATATAAATGTAAATTGTGTATTCCGTATAGTCCACATGCGAGAAATTACTTTTTTTTTTTTCTTGAAAACATTAGATATATAAGTTGTCACAATAACTGAAATTATAGCTTGGACTATGCAAAAAAGAATTTTAGCGTTAGATCATTTAGAATCGACACACAACGCATACATTATAGCTAGATATGTGTTAAATCTTTTTAAGATTTATGAGATAGAAAATAAAATGATGTCGACCATATTAGATAATGCTAGCGCAATACTCTTGCGATATATTAAATATCTTAAAGATTCATTAAAACAAATTTTAGACGGTAATTTGCTTCATGTTAGATGTGCATGTAATATTATCAACTTATGTGTTAAATGTGCATGTGATGAACAAATGACTATTGTAATAGAAAAATTCAAAGTATGTGGAAAATTATTACGTGAAAGAAGACATGGGCGTGATTGGAAAACGCTAGTCGAAACAAATGGGATTAAATTTAAAAAATTTCTTTTCTCTGTTGAAACTATATGGAATTCTTTATATCATTTGCTTCACACGTTGTTACATTTTCAAGATTTAGTTACTCCATATTACAATAATATTTCGGTAGAGTCTTTAATGTTGACTGATGATGATTGGAATATATTGAGTAAATGTGTTTCTTTGTTAGAAATTTTTAAAGAAGCAAACGAAAAATTTTCTGTTATTAATTATGCTACTTCAACCGTGTTTCCTCCTTTACTTTAAATATGCTTTATAGATTTATTGAATTTCGTGGTGATGTTGTTATGCATGACTTTGTTTCAAATATGGAAAACATATTTTTAAAATATTGAGAGAAAATCCCAATTGTGCATGGCATAGCAACATTACTTGATCCTAGTCAAAGTCAAGGTGGGTTAGACATGTTTTTTGAATATTACGCTACATTTTTGGCGAAGAATGTTTACGATAAAAAGAAGTTAATAATGCATTATCTTCAATAATTGTTTGAATTGTATGCTAGTGAACCAAGTCGACAGCCGGAGGAGACACCGACAGAGAAAGGCAAAAGTGGAGCACTAAATTTTTTTCAAAGTTTAAAACGACAAAAATTCAAAGAAAAATCGGTGACAACGACAAATTACAATGAGATCTAAATTTATCTAAGCCAATATATTGAGACTACAGAGAATTTTGATGTTCTAGATTGGTGGAAAGTAAATTCTCAATTGTATCCAGTGTTAGCGGCAATTGCAAGAGATGTCCTAGCCGTTCAAAGTTCTGTTGCTTCTGAATTAGAATTTTCAGTATGTGGAAGAATAATTGGTGAACAAAGAACTAATTTAAAGCCAGAAACACTTAACATGCTAACAACATGTTTGCAGCAGAAAAAAATAGGACCGCTGGAGCGATCGACGAATTTCAAAGCTCAAGCTCTGACGAAGATCCAGAGTATTCAAATTATATTTTAATAAATCGTGATGAATTTTAGATTTTCAATTGTAAAAATAAATGTTTAAGTTATTTTGTTATAGTTTTTTTTATGAATAATCACAATTATTTCCCAACAAAATACTAAATAAAAAAATTTTCTATTAATATTATTAATTTTAATTATATATTAAAATATAATAAATTAAGGTTCGGAACATGTCTGACCCAAACCGGATCCGGTATATTAAAGACCGAATCGATCTTGGGTTTGGATTGGTTCAAAGGATTTCAAATTAGAACCGGAACCGGTTCATAACTCAGGAGACCCATAACCGGTTCGGTGGAACCGATAAGCATGCCTAGATCCAAGTGAGAAAATGAGGAAAAAATTAAAATTGAATTCATATCGTTTTTTATGCGAAATAAATTATCTTACATATAAGTTACTTAAAATGATTTTTGCTCGGAAAATAAAAGTTTTTAAAAATATTATATTTGTTTTCATGTTTTATGCCATGTCAAATTTCTATTGATGAATACTTATAGAACTTGTGGTTACTTTTTCAAGGAAGTGATTTATGTATAGAACTTTATAACTTTAAAATAGATCATGGAAAATTTAGAAATTATGAAAGTGAAAAAAAAGTAAAATTGATATATTTGTTTTTTGTTTTATTACTTTGAATACTCATAGTCTAACTATATTATTTGTGAAATTTTTATATTTGTGTTATTAAAATAGGTGACACTGTAATAGTAAGAATATGATTCTGATTAATAATTACGTTAATCAATATTTTTATAATTAGACAGAATATTGCAACACTATATACTTATATGTATATCAATCGTAAAACAACTTAATTATATTAGTATTCAATAGCTAAAGCAATAAATAAAATCCGAAATTTATCGACGTATCGTAGATTGAATTAATTGTTGAAAAATAAAAGATAGTGAGAGTAAGATCATGACAATTGTTCTCATCATATCATTATTTTATGTTCCACACGTGCAACACACATGCATATTTTCTAGTATAATATATATACACACACACTTGAATGTAAAATAAAAATAAATCGAAGAGTTGTTTCCTACCTATCACCTTCTCCCCACCATTAAAACTAGGTATAGAGTTTTCGTGGCCCTTGGCCCGAGTGGCACTAAGTGTGTCGAATAATTGCACAAGTCTCGTGTCCGAGATCCCCCAACCCCATCCCAAATTGTAATTAAAAAAACAGGTATATAGTCAAGAATTACATATATACTCACGGGGCGAGTGTGTATCTATACACATATATGTGTGTGTATATGATGTATAAAGGAGAAAGAATCATGACCAAGAATCTTTACTTGTAAATTACTATATATTACATCAACAAGCAATCACCATCTAATCTCAATCATGAAGTGTCCCACAAAATAATAATCAAGAGTAGTGTTCACATGGCAAATTTATGTATTATTTGAACTCTTATTTAAAACCAAAGAATTCAATCCTCAAGGCCTCAATCAGGCTTCAAATATACTCTTAATTAATTATAGGACATCTTGGTGATAAAGTTTTCGTCAAAGAGCTAGTAGCTACAAGAAGCCCATGTGAGGCTATGTAACTAGCTAGAAAATTAAACCATAGTATATATATGTATGTATAGATAGATGGAGAGAAATGTAGATACACCACATGCTGCAGAAAACAATGTATCACTGAAGAGATCACATGAACCCTATATTGGTGATCATCTGCGCTTTCAATACCCTTCATTTTTTAGAATATTTCAGTTGATCCCTCCTCCGTGAGAGTTATAATCACTATCATTCCTTGGAAGTGGAAATGGATATGGGAAACTAGTTGGTATTCGATGAAGTCCACCACCATTTCCATCACTTGCATTAATCCTTAGCCTGTTGTATTCCACGTCCAGTCGTGGGATCGGTGCTGCCGTTCGAGGCTGCGGCGTGGCTGGCAGATTATTCTGACTACAAGCCAAACGAATCAGGTCAGCGTTGGCAGAGTCGAGCTCTTTTTGCAGGCGGTCAACTTTTTTCTGCAGGAANAGACCGAATCGATCTTGGGTTTGGATTGGTTCAAAGGATTTCAAATTAGAACCGGAACCGGTTCATAACTCAGGAGGCCCATAACCGGTTCGGTGGAACCGATAAGCATGCCTAGATCCAAGTGAGAAAATGAGGAAAAAATTAAAATTGAATTCATATCGTTTTTTATGCGAAATAAATTATCTTACATATAAGTTACTTAAAATGATTTTTGCTCGGAAAATAAAAGTTTTTAAAAATATTATATTTGTTTTCATGTTTTATGCCATGTCAAATTTCTATTGATGAATACTTATAGAACTTGTGGTTACTTTTTCAAGGAAGTGATTTATGTATAGAACTTTATAACTTTAAAATAGATCATGGAAAATTTAGAAATTATGAAAGTGAAAAAAAAGTAAAATTGATATATTTGTTTTTTGTTTTATTACTTTGAATACTCATAGTCTAACTATATTATTTGTGAAATTTTTATATTTGTGTTATTAAAATAGGTGACACTGTAATAGTAAGAATATGATTCTGATTAATAATTACGTTAATCAATATTTTTATAATTAGACAGAATATTGCAACACTATATACTTATATGTATATCAATCGTAAAACAACTTAATTATATTAGTATTCAATAGCTAAAGCAATAAATAAAATCCGAAATTTATCGACGTATCGTAGATTGAATTAATTGTTGAAAAATAAAAGATAGTGAGAGTAAGATCATGACAATTGTTCTCATCATATCATTATTTTATGTTCCACACGTGCAACACACATGCATATTTTCTAGTATAATATATATACACACACACTTGAATGTAAAATAAAAATAAATCGAAGAGTTGTTTCCTACCTATCACCTTCTCCCCACCATTAAAACTAGGTATAGAGTTTTCGTGGCCCTTGGCCCGAGTGGCACTAAGTGTGTCGAATAATTGCACAAGTCTCGTGTCCGAGATCCCCCAACCCCATCCCAAATTGTAATTAAAAAAACAGGTATATAGTCAAGAATTACATATATACTCACGGGGCGAGTGTGTATCTATACACATATATGTGTGTGTATATGATGTATAAAGGAGAAAGAATCATGACCAAGAATCTTTACTTGTAAATTACTATATATTACATCAACAAGCAATCACCATCTAATCTCAATCATGAAGTGTCCCACAAAATAATAATCAAGAGTAGTGTTCACATGGCAAATTTATGTATTATTTGAACTCTTATTTAAAACCAAAGAATTCAATCCTCAAGGCCTCAATCAGGCTTCAAATATACTCTTAATTAATTATAGGACATCTTGGTGATAAAGTTTTCGTCAAAGAGCTAGTAGCTACAAGAAGCCCATGTGAGGCTATGTAACTAGCTAGAAAATTAAACCATAGTATATATATGTATGTATAGATAGATGGAGAGAAATGTAGATACACCACATGCTGCAGAAAACAATGTATCACTGAAGAGATCACATGAACCCTATATTGGTGATCATCTGCGCTTTCAATACCCTTCATTTTTTAGAATATTTCAGTTGATCCCTCCTCCGTGAGAGTTATAATCACTATCATTCCTTGGAAGTGGAAATGGATATGGGAAACTAGTTGGTATTCGATGAAGTCCACCACCATTTCCATCACTTGCATTAATCCTTAGCCTGTTGTATTCCACGTCCAGTCGTGGGATCGGTGCTGCCGTTCGAGGCTGCGGCGTGGCTGGCAGATTATTCTGACTACAAGCCAAACGAATCAGGTCAGCGTTGGCAGAGTCGAGCTCTTTTTGCAGGCGGTCAACTTTTTTCTGCAGGAAAGCGATGGCACCAACACAACCATAGACAGGGTCTCGAACACGTGCCTCGGCTTCGTAGGCTAGGGAATTAACTGCGTCCTCTCGTTGGTGGGGGAGAACCTCGTTGAGGAGCTTGGTGACGTTGCTGGCGCCGAAGATTTTGTGAACATTGGCGAATTTTTGGGGCTCTTCTGGTGGGAAATATGGAGCAAACATGCATCCCGGCAAGCATTTTCGCCGCAAGAACTTGCAGGCTGCGCAGGGAGGATTGTATGAGGTGGATGAGGCCATTGATCTTGCTCTGAATCAATAAAGAAAATAACAAGTAAATTCTTGAAATCAACAATTTCTTTGATACACTTAATTTATTGCAAATACTTTACAGCTACTAATTGCTTTCGTCAATTCTTTCCCCCTTCGTTTTAACATTGTCTGAATAATTCGTGCAACATCTATAGAATTCATTTTCAAATCTTAACTTTACCTATTTATTGGTTTCAAAAGTCCATCGCTAGAATTTTGTTTACTTTAGAAATAATAATGCTGGTTTGATTCCATATTTCTCCTACAAATTTTATATGTCTCTATCTTCCTCACCGTGACACCACTAGGTTAGCTAAATATTTGACCTCGATCAATTATTCTTCTAGGTTTTTTTTCATCTTTTCGAGTATATTTTTTCATTCACGACCTTGTAGTTTTACCATAAAACATATATTTTTATGAGTAGGACAATGTTTAAAACGGACAAGGTCATATAAACAAACATTCCTTCGTGTAAGACAATATTTAGAAAATGTGGATGTCAGTTTTTTGATGAGATTGAAATTTTTGGGCAGCCATTTATCAAATTTTCATACAATCACCACTAGGCCAACATGGACGATGGGTGGATCCGGAATTCGAATGAGGGGATCGGAGGAGTAGATGGAAGAATAAAAACTTGATTTTCGTTAATATTACGATTTCGAAAACAAAAATCAATTTCAAAATATATCACCATCATTTATGATCCAGCTGTTCAATTAATGTTGAAGGCTAATAGGAAAATATAAATAATCATTTATCAGAACTATGTTCTAACATTTTCTTCAAGCACAAATTTTAAGTAATTTATACGATATTTTCTAAATTAAGATTTATTATTTAAAGCCATATATAATGCAATATACAATGAAAACCCTAGCTAGATCAAGAAGCAGCCATTCAGAAATATTATATACTAATATTATCATCTATCAGCAACATGGTTGGAGCATATCCAAAGAAACATAGAATTACCACAAGAAAGTGATCAAATTAAAGTAATTTGAAAAGTTCAATTATAAGAAAAGATGGGGCTCACGAATTTACCTGTGTGGTCGAGTTTTCTTGATCATAGGATGAAAATTTGAAAAGAAAACTACCTTTTTTGCTGATTATCTCTTCCAAGAAACCGGTGATTGCTTTCCCAAAGCCAAACTGCAGGAACAAGATGGGGTAAGAACTGCACAGAGAGCTTTATGGCATCAGTATAATGAGGGAAACCCTAATCGAAAGAATAAAAAGTTTGCCCTCACGTGAAGATTATTCCTCAGAAGAAGAGTTGAAATCGAATTAAATGAGAGATGGGTCACAGAGAATTTAGTGATTGGAGAAGGAATGAAGGGAAAAGACAAAGGAAATAAATGAAAGGTACACTAAAAAAGAAGACTGTGTCACTACTGCAACTAATAATTTTATGGACTATATGTGTGTGGGTGTGTCAAAATATTTACTTCCTAAGTTTTATCTTGCCTATTTCTAATGCTTTGACAGAACGAGAATCTTGATACTCTTCTCGCTTTCGCTTTTCATTTGAACGATGTTGTATTTCTTTTTTGAGGCGATTGTCGATCCGACTCATCCGGCCAACGAGCTAGGTTTTACTTGCAAGTTCAAACTCGACTCTCACATGTATCGACTGTGGGTTAAACAAATTGAATTCGATTTTCATCGTTAGCTGTTCAATTTATATGATATTTACGAAGTGTTCGGTGCGAAAGATATCCTTGTTCCAACAAACATTTGACTCAAATTTTACAAAAGATTAGACAATATATCGTTCATATAATATACATCCATCACGATAATCCCAAAAGTCAAACCGAACAATGCTTTAGTGAATTATGGAAGGATTTAATGGGAATAAAAATTTAAATAACAAGTCGAAATGGACGAGTTATCGAGGCTTGAAAAATTCAATAAATGTACTTGTTTTTACCTCAAACTAATGATGCTTAATTCTTATTGTATCAATGGACAATTCATACTTTTGTATTCTTGTCCAGTGCCCCTTTAATAAGAGTACTTGGGACACTGTTGTATATATGTGTAGAACTTGTACCATAGTTCCTGACAATATAAAATTAAATTAATAAATGATCAATAAGGAAAAGAATGGTGTAAGTGTGGATGATTGATGGGAGGCAAAAACTTGTGTGAGACGGTCTCACGAGTCATATTTTGTGAGACGGATCTCTTATTTGGGTCATCCATGAAAAAGTATTACTTTTTATGCTAAGAGTATTACTTTTTATTGTGAATATCAGTAGGGTTGACACGTCTCACAAATAAATATTCGTGAGACCGCCTCACAAGCGACCTACTCTTGATGGGAATATCCGCTTACAAATTAGACGTATATAATTTTTTTTGGGAGAGAATGTATCAAAAGTCAATTAAAAAGTGGAATTGAAGATATAAATACACACACAATATATTTAATCTCTTCCACTTAACCCGCCCATAGAATCTGAGTGTGTCTTGGTTGGGAAGATAAAATATTGATTTATTATGTATCATTATTTTGTTCAATTATTGATTTAAGTTCTACAAAAAATGATTGTCATGTTTTATTATATTATCCAATTAAGAATATTAATTTCTTATGTTTATATTATGTATCATTCATCATCTTATCCACAAGCTAATATTCGTTTATAACTACTATCAATTTTTTTTGTATAAAAAATATGATTAATAGTTAAATTTACTACATGTATTTAAAGTTGTATAAATATAATTTCCCAAATAATATATTCCATAATTACAGCGTACAAACAGTCACACATAGCTAGATTCTAGAAAAATTATCGCACCTGATATAATTTGTATGTTTTTAATTTCGTTCATGTTATCAAATAATTTACGATTTTAGTATACTATATTACACTTTTTTCACTTTTGGTTTTTCTTCACAAGAGTGTTGATGTCAGATTAGACAAGTCAGCGATGTCCGGCGCCACATGAGCAATCGTTTATGTCATGTCATCAATTTTCGGTGATACGCAATCATTTTTCAGCGTCACAAAACACTACACTCAAGTGACAAGGATTAAATTGAAAAAAATGCAAATTAGTGGATTAATATTGTGAATTTTCTCATAACATTCTTAAAAATGAAAAACCTAGAAGTTGTATTAAAAATTAAAAATATAATTTTTCCCAAAAATTAATTATAATCCATTTTAGGACAGTTGTATTAGCAGTCTTGCTTTAGGGAATATCCATTCATTGCTCGTCTCGACTCTCAACTTGCATAGGGAGTTTTGTGAGTTCTTGTTTGATCAAAAAAGTGGGCTCAAGCTGAATTAATGAATATATTCTGTTATACGTACACACACACATATCTAATCTATTAAGTATAAACTAAGATGTTAGTTGCAGCAAAAATCTTTTGCTTTTTCGAAGGCATCCTCCACCACTAAAATGAAGATAGTTACACATTTAATTGTTTATTAAAATAAATTCTTTTGGTCAATTAATTTGTTCAATTTTATATTTTAGTCCATCATTTTATCAAAATTCGGCCTCGGTGCACAAACTTTTAATTTATGTTATTTTGGTTAAATTGTTGACAGCCTGACATATGGTGTTGGATACGTCAGCATTTTCTGGCGTCATGTAAGTATTTCTAGTGATACATCAGTATTCCGACAATATATGACTAAAAGAAAAAAACTCAAATTTATTACAAAACCAATCTTTAAATACTAGTAGGCTAAAATCTAAAATATAATAAGTTAGTAAACAAAAAAATGATTTTCTCAAATAATTNTACAATGCTCTTTTTCTTATAAAAAACTTTGATCCTTAGGTTTTTTTTTTACTTTAAAATTAAGCAATGTTTACCCACATTTGAACTCTGGTTCACTTGTTTGATGTACAAGGTTTTCAGCTATTAAACCACATTTGAAGGGAAAAAACATATTAAAGGAATTGGCTCTTATTCACATCACAAACTAAGGGTATAAACTAGTGCATGGGTTGCACGGATGCAATAAGAAGGTTGATGTAGAGAATCAAGACTCAAGAAGAAAGCCTGACTTCAAATAACAGAATAGCTAGGATTAGGTGGAATCTGTCGGTTGCATATATATGGTTATTCCATATATTGGTGTACATATAGAATAGGTGTCCAGTGAGATAACTTATATATTGGAGTTTATAAACTCTTATGTAGAACAATTTTTAAAATTTTTTTTTACGGTTTTATCTAAGTATGACATTTACTTTATATGTATACCTATGTAAGCTGCATAGAAAAAGTCTTTGAATAAGCAAAAGGTGTCACGAGAAGTATGTCTCTTAACGTAAGATCATGAAATTTATTAGGAAGTATATTGTATATTCTAAACAAGTTTCAAGTCAAATCACCCGCCTAAAATAAGAATAAAGGTCATTTGAGCTTGATACTAACATATGTGATGTAAACACCGTGTTTCATTGATATGTGCATGAAGATGTCTATTCATACAGATGAATGATTATTTGATATATGAGTAATCATTTGATGATGTACTGAACAACACTCCAAATAACTATACTAGTGGTTATTAATTATCGAGTTGAATAGTCCGTGGTTATAGTTGTACACCATTAGTCTTTTGACCAGGGACAACGTAGATGTTCTACATTCTAGCATGCACTTTGATCCATTTAAATTGAGGGTTATCTGGTGGCGAGGTTGGGTATAGTTTCGAAATATATAGAATCCAATACATTGTAGTCGGGGGTTCGTCATTTGCCTACAGGTGAAGATATCCTATATGATTTGATGAGTTAATAGTACAGTCTTTGGCCAGAGCAAGAAATATATTTTAGAGAATGATGTTTTCCTAGTTACACATACGATGCCACTATTATTACTCAAAGATACATCACATCATTATCGAATTCATATGCAACTCACGATATACCAATGGTTATAGATTCGATCGAGTGAAGAGACAGTACTGTACACTAACCATAACTTAAAATTCTTGTAGACGCTATCACTGATACGAGATAATGGGGCAATGCTACTAGACTCTCTTTCCATGATCAGATGGTTGCAATCAAACTTGAAATTTGACATTCTTGATAAAGGTTATAATGAAAAAAGAATGGAGCTAATTTGAGTAAGCGTGAATAAGGATAAATGTTATTATGAATCAGATTAAGTTGTGAACTCACGACTAGCTGTATCCCTGAACCATTAAGGGTTACACAAGTATCGAATTATGTGTTCTCGTCGAGATAGTCAAGTTCAAGGAGTTAAATTTGGAGACTGTAGTTTGATGGAGATCAAAAAAATTGATTATAAAGGAGTTTATAAGTGAATTTCATCTGTCGGAAGTTGTGGAAGTTGCTAATTAAGTAAGGATAGTGGAACTATCTGTGTTGGAGCAAAAATTCACAAAACTGACAGCTGACAAAAATGGTTCAATGGAATTTTGATTTTCAAAATTTTCAATTTTCATTAGAAGAACAAGATTTGTACCCTCGGTACATCAACGCTGTTTGATCGTCGATCGGAGTTATAATGAGTTCACAATTATTTATTTCGTAAATTAAGAATCTACTAATTAAATAATAATGTTAGTAGTGATGACTAGTGACTACTATATGTACATGATTTTCGTAATATTTTAGAGGGATTTAGAATTGATTAATTTATTAACAATTAATCAAGAAATTAAATAATGGTTATTTAGTTGTACATATATGTCTATACATGTACATATGTGTATATGTATGTATAGATATATTAATATAAACATATTTATATATATATGGAGAAATAAAAATAATTATATAATGTATTATCGAGAGTTGAATTTGCATGATATATAAAACACGATAATTTTAATTAACTAACAAAAATAAGAATCCTAATAGGCTTAGAATTATGAATCTTAATAGGAGGACTCCTGATGTGATCAGAAATTAAAGTCTATAAATATTTCATTAAATATCATATAAAATAACACAAGTTTTACACAGGTTTTCACAGACAAAAAATTTCAATTCCCACTCCTCCACATAGAAAAATCGGCAACCTTGAATTTTCACAAAAAAATTTCACGGCCACATCGCCGCCGGATCTCTGAAAATCTGGTGATCCAGTCTGGACGCAAAATTGTTTAAGATCTCTAGTGCGATCTAAACAAGGAATACAGTCTTCGACCGTAAACATGATTAGACAATCAAAGGGAAGATATGTTCGTAGGAAATTACAAGAAGTGCTTTGTCAACTTAAAAGCCGGAATAGTCGGAGCATATGTTAAATATGCAAAGATAGCTAACTAAAAGGCCTTATGAATGTTATAAATCATACGAAGCTCAAAGAACATTTCGAATGTCGAAACTAAAATTTTTAAAACTTTCTTTACATCTTGGATGTTAGAAAATGGTACTCTAACAGTATAGATATAAAGATCTCTCAATTTTTGTTGTATTCTTTTTTACCTTGTATTCTAGAGAGTTAGCATACACTAGAGAGTTTGAGTGGTTGATTGGTATGCATCTTCCTTATATGCATTGTGAAAAGAAAGATGTGACAATTCTTCTGTAAACTCTTGAAAATTGGGGTTGATAGTGAAAGACCTCTGGGTCAAGTGGTTGAAGGATCATATTGATCCGAACCACTATATATCGTTATGTTCATTTCTTGGCACTTAGCTCCTACAGATTCTAGGTATACCTACAGAATAGGTATAATCAACGTCTTGGCATAACACATAAAATTTCATTTTTATGAGAAAATTGATAATTTGGTCTGATTATTTTGCAACATTTGGATTTTGGTCCAAAATCTTTGCCACTTTTGATTTATGTTCGGTATCTTTCTATTTTTGGAAATTTAGTCCTATTTTATCCAAATCCCACTTCCGATGCTGAAGTGGCACCAAATTGACCATTTTCTTGATGACATGTTATCTTTGAATTAGGGGTTTTGCCACATCACCCATGATGCTCAAATTTACATGCACATCAACTTTTCTTTGGAGGGAAAATTACCACATCTTCACTCCATATGCACATTTTTTTGGAGGAAGAAGCAAAACGTCCCTAAGTTTCTCAATAGAAGAGAAGAAATTTTGCTGAGTTTAACAAAAACATTATAAAAATACATTAGGATTCATGCATAGTATAACATGTCATCAAGAAAATGGTCAATTTGGTGTGCCACTTCAGCGTCAGAAGTGAGATTTGGGTACGTAAAAGAGGATTAAATGTCCAAAAAGTGGAAAGATATCAGATATAAATCAAACGTGACAAAGATTTTAGGCCAAAATCCCATTGTGGCAAACTTATAAGACCAATTTATCAATTTTTTTTTTATAGATCATACGTTGTATACAATAGATGTGATTTTTGTGTAATCGTGATGTGTTATTAACCTTTTTTAATAGCCATGATTTAGAACGTCATGTACAGTCAACGTATAAATCTCCACCAATCGAATTAAGTTGCAAAATATCTCTATATCTATCACTTGTAAAGCTGATTTTGTGTTTAATGATTATTTTTTGAATTAGTTAATTGAGTAAGTATCTAGTGAGACGGTCTCAAGAATTTTTATCTGTGAGACGGGTCAACCCTACTGTAAGGCCCGAGATTATATCACCTTAATCCGAGATTATTTAATTTACGCATTTTGGAATGATGAATTAGATTCCACGGTTTTTTTTTGTTAGGATTGAAATTGAATTAAAAGATTGAGCGGGGGTCGTTTTGCAAATAGTGAAAAGTTGATGGGCTAAAGTGCAATATTGGATTTGAGTGGACACTTGTCTTGCCATGCTTGTTTGATATATAGAAATTTCACTTTCCGTCAATTGTCCAGAGAAGAAACCGAGAAAGCTTCAGGAGATTTGTCAAGTTTTCTTTCAAGCTTTAAATTGTGATTTTGAGTGATCCATTTATCAGAAGTTAAATCCGGACACAGTACCGTACTCCTCTCGACGAGAGCTACAACTGGACGTAAGTTTTATTGAGTTCTGTTATCATTTGAAATTATTATATTGGAGAAATTATTATTTGACCATTATTATGTGTTCTGGGAATACTAGACATCGTAGAATCGAAGTCAGATCGAAGAACAAGTTGATTTTGGAATTGTTATGATTTTCTGACTTTATCGATTGAAATTGATCAGATTTGGATTATTGATTGATTACAGATTGTAACGGATATGGGTTATGGTTTGTAATTGATATATGTTGCTATTGTATTGACGGGGATATCGGGATTGTGCCGTTATGCCGTTGATTTGAATTAACTTCATATTGATCAGATTAGGTATTGAATTGTGAATGGAATGTTGATATTGCTATTCTCGATATGTCATTTCAGATTTACAGAGACAGTCTTGAGTTCAGCACTTATATTGCTTCAGACCGAGACTACGAAAGAAAGGTATAAGTCAATGTCGAACCCGGGAGAATGACTCGAGTTAGATATAACTTGAGTTTCCCTAAACCACATACTTATTGTTATTATATGCATTGATTTGA